>NW_012111364.1:6918394-6930682 GCF_000951035.1 Colobus angolensis palliatus
TGCAGGTTTGTTACATAGGTATACATGAGCCATGTTGGTTTGCTGCACCCATCAACTTGACATTTACATTAGGTATTTCTCCTAATGCTATCCCTCCCCCAGCCCTCCACTCCCCGACAGGCCCCGGTGTGTGATGTTCCCCGCCCTGTGTCCATGTATTCTCATTGTTCAACTCCCACCTATGACTGAGAACATGTGGTGTTTGGTTTTCTGTCCTTGTGACAGTTTGCTGAGAATGATGGTTTCCAGCTTCATCCATGTCCCTGCAAAGGACATGAACTCATCCATTTTTATGGCTGCATAGTTTTCCATAGTGTATATGTGTCACATTTTCTTAATCCAGTATATCATTGATGGACATTTGCGTTGGTTGCAAGTCTTTGCTATTGTGAATAGTGCCACAATAAACATGCGTGTGCATGTGTCTTTATAGTAGCATGATTTATAATCCTGTGGCTATATACCCAGTAATGGGATTGCTGGGTCAAATGGTACTTCTAGTACCAGATCCTTGAGGAATTGCCACAGTGCCTTCCACAATAGTTGAAGTAATTTACACTCCTACCAACAGTGTAAAAGCGTTCCTATTTCTCTACATCCTCTCCAGCATCTGTTGTTTCCTGACATTTTAGTGATTGTCATTCTAACTGGCATAAGATGATATCTCATTGTGGTTTTGATTTGCATTTCTCTGACGACCAGTGATGATGAGCATTTTTTTTATGTGTCTGTTGGCTGCGTAAATGTTGTCTTTTGAGAAGTGTCTGTTCATATCCTTTGCCCACTTTCTGATGGAGTTGTTTGCTTTTTTTTCTTGTAAATTTAAGCTCTTTGTAGATTCTGGATATTAGCCCTTTATCAGATGGGCAGATTGCAAAAATTTTCCCCATTCTGTAGGTTGCCTGTTCACTTTTTTGATAGTTTCTTTTGCTGTGCAGAAGCTCTTCAGTTTAATTGGATCCCATTTGTCAATTCTGGCTTTTGTTGCCATTGCTTTTGATGTTTTAGTCATGAAGTCTTTGCCCATGTCTATGTCCTGAATGGTATTGCCTAGGTTTTCTTCTAGGGTTTTTCTGGTTTTAGGTGTTACATTTAAGTCTTAATCCATCTTGAATTAATTTTTGCATAAAGTGTAAGGAAGGGATCCAGTTTCAGCTTTCTACATATGGCTAGCCAGTTTTCCCAGCACCACTTATTAACTAGAGAATCCTTTCCCCATTTCTTGTTTTTGTCATATTTGTCAAAGATCAGATGGTTTTAGATGTGTGGTGTTATTTCTGAGACCTCTGTTTTGTTCCATTGGTCTATATATCTATATATCTGTTTTGGTACAAGTACCATGCTGTTTTGGTTACTGTAGCCTTGTGTGAAGTCAGGTGTCATGATGCCTCCAGCTTTGTTCTTTTTGTTTAGGATTGTCTTGGCTATGCAGGCTGTTTTTTGGTTCCATATGAACTTTAAAAAGTTTTTTCCAATTCTGTGAAGAAAGTCATTGGTAGCTTGATGGGGATGGCATTGAATCTATAAATTACCTTGGGCAGTATGGCCATTTTCACAACATCGATTCTTCCTATCCATGAGCATGGAATGTTCTTCCATTTGTTTGTGTCCTCCTTTATATATTAATTATTTTTGTTATTCCATCTCAAAAAAAATATGTAGGAGATATGGGGTCAAGCAGCAGGAAATCCCCCAAACAGAAACTATTACAAGTGAATGTATCTAGGGAGTGGGAACTGGAGTAGGAAATGAGGGCACATGACTTACGTTTAGCATAAACCTCCTTAAAGTTTGTCCTTTTTTCATTTTGATAAAACATATTTTAAAAGAAAGTGTATGTAGCAAGAGAATGTAGGCATTTGGACAAGAGTTTTAGTATCATTCTTGAGTAACAGAGTAAAAATAAATTCCTTTTAATTCTGTAGCTAAGAAATCCACTGATTTCCCCAATTCATTCATGAGTTTTTCTTTGGTTACCATAAATTAAACTAGAATCTTGTACTAATCATGTTATATACTATTGTGCTTTCCAGTAAATACTGGGTGCCATAGACTATTTCCAAGCTAGAAACTCCCCTGCCGGGGATTTTGAGCCCAGATCTTCTCACCTGGCCTCTTTTCTTCCTCATCTCCATATTAAGCACTCTTCATCATCCTTATTTGAAGCAACTCATATTCTGATAATCCAATATTAATTGGCACTAGGTGTTTATCACTTTTTGTGTGGATTCTTTGCTAGATGGCATTCCACCACTGCTGCAATTCCAAACACTTTGAGATGAGATCTTAAAGGACCCAACATCAATAGTCTTTTAATGTAATGGTTTTGCCAAAAGCTTTTGAAACCTGTCCAAAGTGAAAAATTTTCTTAAATTGCATTAATTACCTGAGTTTAATTTAGCAACTTATTCAAAGAATGATGCCCAGATCATACTCCAGAAGGGGAGTGTAAATTATTGACAGATCACAGAATATCACTATGTACACATATGTACTTTGTAACTTCCTGGTTACTAATTATACTTTATTTAAAAACAGTGAAACAGTGTTTGACATTTATTGCTGATGACAATATACAAAAATAGCAATTATGCACATTAATGTGCATAATTTTTTGTTAATCATATTTAATTGTAACACTATGCCCTGGTTTTCTGCAGTCTTGTTTTATTTATTTATTTTTTTACTTGATATGATTGTTTATTTGTGTAACATGTTCTGTTCCTGAATTTCAAAATTGTGGTCAGTGGTCATTTGATTTTAACTTTTAAACAAAATTTTAACCAAGAAAAAGATAGAATAAAGGAAATAACAAGTTTAGTGACTATTGTTGTCGTGTTTGAATGTTTTCCTGACAATACAAACCTTATCAGTCACAACTCAAGTATACCCAAGTAGATTCTTCATTTCACATGGTTCACCTACATATGGTACCATTGCAGGACATTAGATTTTAGATGTGGGCAATGGGCCAGATCATGAAGACCTTTCTGTGACATAATAGCCATTTGGAAAGTGTAAATAGCTATATGATCTGTAAGACTGAAGGCCGAGGATTTTATGAAGGTATGAGTTTACCAGTGCTATCATAACAAAGTATTACACACTGGGTGGCTTAAATACAACAACAGAAATGTATTCTCTTACAGTTCTAGGGACTTGAAGTCCAGAATTAAGGTGTCAGCAGGGCCATGCTGTCTATGAAGGCTTCAGAGGAGGATCCTTCCTCATTTCTCTCTAACTTTGGATGGTGGCTGTTATCCCTGTTGATCCTTGGCTTGCAGTTATACTACTACTACCCCTGCTTCTATCCTGAGACAGCATTCTCCCTGTGTGCCTGTGTATCCCTTCTCCTCTGATAAGAACTCCAGTCACATTGGATTAGGATGTACTTTAATCCAGCATGATACCTTCATTTGATTACATGTGCAAATACTCTATTCCCAAATAACATTACATTCATAGGTATGGGGTTTAAGACTTCAACTCATTTTTTTCAGGGGCATACTTCAATCCTTAACACTTAGAAAATCATTCCCATAATCAAAGTAAGAAAAGATGAGCCAGCCACGGAAGTGGCTGATGATATTGTTATGAATAAATTTGAGAAATATTTATGTGACAGAATTATCAGGAATTAGTAACATATTAAATGAGATCAATTTTTCCATCAAATTTCTACCAAGATAGCAGGATGCATGCAATAAGGTTGTTAACTAAGAATGGCAGTACAGGAAGAGCAGATGATTTGAGATTGAAAATAAAAATAAAAATGAGGTTTTACTCATAACAAATTGAATTGGCAGTATTCTCTCTGCTCATGGAGCCAATTTGTTAAGATATATTGAGAAGAAAAATTTTTTAACACATACAGTTCTACATCAGTCACAGATATATTGGGACCATCTCAGATTTCCTTGGCCTCCTCTACTTCCTCAATGGGCTGAGATTCCACAACTGGGGCCAGTCAACCCTGAGAGTTTTGGGCCTTCCTTTTTGCTCACTGTCATTAAACTGGGGTGACTACCTGTATATGCAAAGTTTATGGCTTCATTTACTACAATGGAATAAAGTATCACATCATAGAAAATGTTATCTGCTATTGCTGAGAGGCAGAAAGAAACGTGATGACATCATCCAGAAGTACAGAACTCATTACCTATGGGGTGAACCTTCACCACTGAGAAAAAAGAAAAGGGAATCAGGGAGATAAATTATTTTTCTCATCTTTCCTTATTGATTACTGTCTCAAGTCATGATTTCCTCCTACAGCCTCTTAATAGAACTTTCCATGTGTTGAGTAGGAATTCAGTTTGATGAACGACCTGCTGTGTTTCTTCGTGGAATGAAAGGGGCAAAAGTATGAGAAGGAAGATCAGTTAAAAAACAGTTGAGCCAGCTGCTGTGGCTCATGCCTGTAATCCCAGCACTTTGGGAGGTCAAGGCGAGCGGATTACTTGAGGTCAGGAGTTCGAGACCAGCCTGGCCAACGTGGTAAAACTCCATCTCTACCAAAATACAAAAATTAACTGGGCATGGTGGTGTGAGCCTGTAATCCCAGCTACTGGAGAGGCTGAGGCAGGAGAATTGCTTCAGCCTGGGAGGCAGAGGTTGCAGTGGGCCAAGATCGTGCCACAACACTCTAGCCTGGGTGACAGAGTGAGACTCTGTCTCCAAAAATTTAAAAAAGAAAAAAATGAGTAAATAAATAAAATAAACAGTTGAAACAGTCCAGGTGATAGATGATAAGAGCTTAGGATAGAAGGGTGGCAGTGAAAAGAAACTGTGAGAATGGGGTAGACATGGGATATGTGTTACAGGTAGAGCTGAAAACTTCTTTTTAATAGATTAGATGTTCAAGTTACAGAAAATGATGGCTTGAACAGCTGGGTGGTTACTGGATGCTAAATTCCGACATAGATTAGGATGTAATAAAGCAACCTTCTTTTTGTGTTTATTAATTTCCTATGTTAAAAACTACCACTAATTTTGTAGCTCAAACAACACTCATTTATGAATCCACAGATTCTGTAAGTCAGGAGTCTTACAGACTGCTTAACTGGGACCTCTGCAACACTGCAATCAAAGTCCTGGCTGGACTGCATTCTCATTTGGAAACTTTACTCGGAAAGAATCAGTTTCCAAGCTTAATCAGACTGTTGACAGAATATATTTCCTTGCGGCTGTGAGAGTAAGGACCATTGCTTTCTGCCTTCTGCTGTAGATCATGTGAACTCCTAGAGATCTCCTAAAGTTACTAGAGGCTGCTTGTCATTCTTAGAATAATCTGCAGTTCCTGGCTATGGAGGATTTCCCAACATGATTGCTAACTTCAGCAATCCAGCAGAGAGAATATCTAGAGTAATTCTGTTAAGATAAGAAGGATAAAGAAACACATCCAGTTATCTTTGCTGTATTATTTTTGTTAGAAGTAAGCCACAGGTCCTCAAAACTTTAACATCAGGAGATGGAGAATTTGGGGGATCACCTTAGTGTCTGTCAACCACATTGTATATTAAACTCTTAAAACTAAACCATCAAATTGAATACATGTGTTTTGAAAACAGTAGAAATGTTAAGACTGAAAATTTAAAAATATTCCAGATTAACCTCTTTATTTTTTTCTAGAAGTATTTGAGGCATAAAGTACTTATTTTCACAAATTCTAACTACCAGTTAGCACTAACACTTGGTTTCAAATTAACTTTTCTTAACTTCTAGCTCAGGAGGCTATGACCTTTAGAAAATTGCCTTTCAAGATCACAAAAGTACACTGATGTACAAAAATATTGGTATTCAACATCGCTAATACTTTCCTACAGATAGCATGTTTTCAGTGGCATGAAATAAAAGCAGAATGTAAAACAGTTCCTAAAATGTTGCCCAGTTATATTGCAAGGTAGCTGAATTTTAATTCTTAATTATTGTCAGCTAATTTTCCCACATCTGAATTTTTTTTTTTTTTTTGAGACGGAGTCTTGCTCTGTCGCCCAGGCTGGAGTGCAGTGGCCCGATCTCTCCTTACTACAAGCTCCGCCTCCCGGGTTCACGCCATTTTCCTGCCTCAGCCTCCTGAGTAGCTGGGACTACAGGCGCCTGCCACTACACGCGGCTAATTTTTTGTATTTTTAGTAGAGACTGGGTTTCACCGTGTTAGCCAAGATGGTCTCCATCTCCTGACCTCGTGATCTGCCTGCCTTGGCCTCCCAAAGTGCTGGAATTACAGGCGTGAGTCAACAAATGTTACCTTTACTTTCCTCATTTCTTGGAGATGGCTAGAAGAGAACCAAACAGATTGTGTTGCACGATAGTGCTTGAAGAACACCTAGAGAGAAATGGCCTACACGGTAGAAGAATTGATGAGAACATTACCCTATCTGGGATAGAGATACCTTCAGGAAAGAAATTTAAGAGAACCACATGTAGGCCAGAGAGTGAAGCAGGACAGAGAGATGTCTGCTCTCTGATGCTAGCTTGGCTATTGTTGTCATACTCTTGCATCTAGGAGCTTTGCTTAATATAAATTTGAAAATAATTAATAGGTATTTAAAGAATCAATTACTTGAAATTTTTAAAAATAATAAACTCTCAAATATTTTAAACATTATAACCTTAGTATTGGGGGAGATGTTAGTTTTATTTGTCAGTGATGTTCAGAAATCATTTGAGAAGGAGGATATGCTAATTTAACCTGATTCAGGAAACTCAGTTAACTTGTTTATTGCATATATCTAGACATGAGTTGATTTGAGTTTGGATAAGTTTGGTAGTGGCAAAAATGAAGATACAAGAATGAACACAACTGATATTTTACAGAATAACTGAGAAAACTTATGAAAAAAGTAAAAGAGATAAATGAAATATTAAATAAAATATGAGTCTAAGGATTTGATTCTCTTGGTTAAATTATTGGGGCTGTCATTTACAGGGTAAGTTTATATATATATGATAGATACTTTATATTATTTACATTTTCTATTATATGCTATCTGCCATCTTTGACTATTCTTATGATAACAAAACATGCAAAGAGTCTTTATAAGGAATGACTTGATATATAAAAGGCTTATATTTGGTTCTTCTAGACACAGCAGAAAGTTTATATGGGTAAAAATTGGTTGAAGCTGATACAGCCTTCACTGTATCTATACGTGTTTTATCTCTGTTTTTTCTGTTGCTAAAATAAAATTACCATGAGAACTGAAATTCTGTATCACAGTTCTAAAGCACAGTCTGTGAGAATAAACTTTGTAAAAAAGAAAACCAAATCATCTCTTTGCTACAAATTATTTCAATATTTTGGCGCAAATATTTAAAATGAGTATTTTTTCCTCAAGCAAATGTGTGGTGGATGATGATTTTCTATTTTCTGTATTGAACAAAATGAAACCAATTATATATCACCAAACTTGATGTTAGAGTACATATATCTTATTCAGAGTTTTATTCACTTTAGTTTAGAATTCATATAGTTACTGTTTTATGTGTTTGAACATACTGCACTATGAGTGGCATGGAATAAAATGAGGGTTGGTAGTAACTTAATCCTGAAAGCATAGAAAACTTCAGACATGTTGACTACATGTTTAAGTATAATAAAACTTCCATATGTCAGGAACATTGACAGCATTGCAGTATCTTTGATTACTTTTAAAATATTTTAGATAGATAATTGTAACTTTTAATATGCTTCAGGTGAATTAAACTGTCTTATCTAGAATAAATACTCAAAGGATTGGGAGTTAGCTTTGTTTCTAAACAGAACAAATCTGGAGAAATTCTATGAATTAGTATCTCTATTTTCCACATTTAATAGAAGAATGACCTGAGGGACAGAAAGATTAAATTACTTATCCAAGATTGAAGAGATCGGGAGTTGTAAAGCTGGAATCTGAGCCTTGGTCATCTGGCTTCAGAGCCTTTGACTGTAATCACTAGAGAATATATAACCACTTTAATCCTGATCTAGTCTCCAGATTCTGTAATACGTAGTTAACAAAAATAGGAGTGCATAGATGTATCATTGCTGTGGTTTAATGGAGTGAAAATATCTTCCATTTATACCCTAAATCAAATTCTAGGACTAACTCTTAGGAGCTGTTTGACTTTCAGAAAATTGTTTAATGCCTCTGGGACTTTTCCAAATCTACAACACATGGATAGAAAGACAACTTGCAGTCAGCTACTGCAATGTTAAAATGTGATTTTTAAAAAAAATGTAAAAAGATTTAGTATTCATTTACTTTAAGAATATTGAGAATTGAAAGTTGCTATTTACCCAGCCTATGAAAAGATTCAGGTATCCAAAAGCAGATGTTGCCCTTTTAAGACCTAATGCAGTTAAGGTAATGTAGTCCTTAAGTAGACTTAAGGTAAGTCCACACTACCTTGGCAATATCTCAGTCCCAATCCTTCCCCTATCAAACACTTACCTGTTGTGAGATATTTGTCAAGATGGCTTACTTCAGACTCCAGACACCACTTCTCCTCATAAAAAGAACCAAAGTTACAGCTGAATAATCATAACTTGAGTGAACACCAAGGGGAGAGTACTGGAACCTAGCAGGAAACTCACAGAAAGAAGCCAGGGCACAGAAAAGAAAGGAAACAAGAAGCTGGCAGAGATTAGCTAGGAACCCCAAGAGACTTGGTATTCTGTTGAAAAGGTACGTCAGTGTGTTGTTGGCTCCCCTCGCTTCTGCGGCACACCACCGGTATCCCACCTGTTGGAGAGCGCCTCTGTTCTTGCAAACCCAAATACTGGTGTGGGCAGTGATTTGGAGACTTCTTGATGGCATTACCAGATTGCCTGCATGAGCCAGGTCACGTGCCCTCCCCCTAGACCCAAGCTGTGTGGTAGGTGCCATACTTGGAGCACAGCCTTTGAGGGACTCTGTCTTGCCCGGGGAACCTCATCCCTTGTCTCCCCAAATCACTGGAGCCCCAGGATATTCCCCAGGACCAGCTTGGATTGCAGCAACCACACAAGCCTTGCTGGACCCAAGAGAGCTGCAGGCTTCCCAGTGGTTTAATCTTTGGGGAATGGTGTGCTGCCCCAAAGGGAAGGAAGAGTGCAGTGCAGAAAGGGAGCACCCCTTGAACAACAAAAACAAAAAGGGGTATGCATGCTTTCTTATGGTTAAGAGCACCTCACTTATAAGCTGAGAGTGACGACAGCACTTCTAGTGGAGACACAGGTGCTACGCTCAGCTCCACAAGGTAGAAGTATGATTCCATCTCAGTGGCCAGACAGCCCCAGTACTTGGGCACAGAATTGGATAGGAAGATTTCTCCTTCCCGCTTACCCAGAGCAGTGGACCCAGTTATGGCTACCCTCAGGAGACTGGTGCACGTGCACCAGAGGATGGCCATTCTAGGGTTATTAGGGGCATCTGCATACCCACTGGCAGTGTGCCCACTGGAGCCAACTTGCACAAAAGACTCCCCCTACACAGAGCAGCAGTGTTCCTGCAGCAGAGAGCAGGAGAGTAACAAAGCTGTGTCTTTTGAGCTGAGGGAGAAGTTTCCACACCGAAGACATTTTGGTGGTGAGCCACAGAGTAGGCATCATTCATGGCTCTTGGCTACATTGCAGCTTTGAGATAGAGTGTGATATCTGCCTGATCTGATTGTCCCAAACACCAGGACAGTGGTGTGACAGGACAGTGGATCACATCCCTGCCTACCTCGGCCATGGACTAGAAAAACTCACTTCCCCAGTGCAGAGACCTCAGCAAATTTCACCAGAAGCTCCTGCCACCACCTCTGTCTGGGTTGGTGGTTGTGCCCACCATTGTGATACCCAAGGGCAGACTCGGCAGTTCAACTCCAACCAGTTTGTCACCCCCTCAAGGGCTGAGCAGGGAGCTCAAGTCACTCAAGTTCATTCCATGGACCAACCTAATGCCTGCAGCAATAGAGTTTCTTCAGGTAAACAATGATCAAGCAATAACCCCTCTTGCGTGGAGCTTGAACTACACTAGAGTGAATAAAACTCTGCTTTAGTCTGTAAACTATTTTGTTTTACACCATCTTGGTGATGATGATATCCCTTAGCATTTTCTTGTCTGGAAAGATCTTTTTTCTCCTTCGCTTATGAAGCTTAGTTTGGCTGGCTATGAAATTTTGAGTTGAAAATTATTTTAAGAATGTTGGATATTGGCCCCCACTCTCTTCCAGCTTGTAGGGTTTCTGCTGAGAAATCCACTGTTAATCTAATGGATTTCCCTTTGTAGGTGACCTGACCTTTCTCTCTGACTGCACTGCAAGCTCCGCTTCCCGGGTTCACGCCATTCTCCTGTCTCAGCCTCCCAATTAGCTGGGACTACAGGTGCCCGCCACCACACCTGGCTAATTTTTGTATTTTTAGTAGAGATGGGGTTTCACCATGTTGGCCAGGATGGTCTCGATCTCCTGACCTCGTGATCCGCCCTCTTCAGCCTCCCAAAGTGCTGGGATTACAGGCCTGAGCCACCACACCCAGCCTTCTCTATATTTCTTGAATTTGAATATTGGCCTGTCTTGCTAGGGAAGTTCTTCTGGATGATATCCTGCAGTGTTTTCCAACTTGGTTCCATTCTCTCTGTGTCTTTTAGGTACTCCAATCAATCACAGGTTCAGTCTTTTAACATAGTCCCATATTTCTGGGAGACTTTGTTCATTCCTTTTGATTCTTTTTTCTCTAATCTTGTCTGCATTCCTTATTTCAGCAAGGTGGTCTTCAAACTCTGATATCCTTTCTTCCACTTGATCAATTTGGCTATTGCTACTTGTGTATGCTTCATGAAATGATTGTGCTGTGTTTTTCAGCTCCATCAGGTCATTTATGTTCCTCTCTTAACTGGTTATTCTTATTAGCAGCTCCCGTAACCCTTTATCAAGGTTCTTAGCTTCTTTGCATTGGATTAGAATGTGCTCCTTTAGCTCAGCAGAGTTTGTTTTTACCCACCTTCTGAAGACTACTTCTTTCAATTTGTCCATCTCATCCTCCATCCAGCTCTGTGCCCTTGCTGGAGAGGTGTTGCAATCATTTGAAAGAGAAGAGGCATTCTGGCTTTTGGAATTTTTAGTGTTTTTGCACTGGTTTTTCCTCATCTTCATGGATTTATCTACCTTTGATCTTTGAGGCTGATGACCTTTGGATGGGGTTTTTGTGGGGGGATCTTTTTTGTTGATGTTGCTATTGTTATGGCCTTCTGTTTGTTAGTTTTTCTTCTAACAGTCAGGCCTCTTTTCTGCAGGTCTGCTGCAGTTTGCTGGAGGCCCCTCCAGACCCTGTTCACTGGGGTATCACCAGTGGAGACTGAAGAACAGCAAAGATTGCTGCCTGATCCTTCTTCTGTAAGCTTCTTCCCAGAGGGACACTGGCCTGATGCCAGCTGGAGTGCTCCTGTGTTAGGTGTCGGTTGACCCCTGTTGGGAGATTTCTCCCAGTCAGGAGGCATGGGGGTTAGGGACCGACTTGAGGAGGCAATCTGTCCCTCAGCAGAGCTGG
This sequence comes from Colobus angolensis palliatus, assembly GCF_000951035.1. Lineage (NCBI taxonomy): Eukaryota > Metazoa > Chordata > Mammalia > Primates > Cercopithecidae > Colobus > Colobus angolensis. The sequence goes on from NW_012111364.1 coordinate 6,929,889, forward strand.
TGCACTGTGCTGGGAGAATCCCCCTTGTCAGGATCAGCCTCTCTTCAGAGTCGGCAGGCAGGAAAGAATAAGTATGCTGAACTTGCAACCACAGCCGCCCCTTTCCCCAGGTACTCTGTCCCAGGGAGATGAGAGTTTTGTCTGTAAGCCCCTGACTGAAGCTGCTGTATTTTCTGCAGAGATGCCCTGTCCAGTGAGGAAGAATCTAGAGAAGCAGTCTGGCCACAGCCACTTTGCTGCACTGTGGTGAATTCCATGTATTCCAAACCTTCCAGTCTCCTTAGCCCTATCAAAGGAAAACTGCCTACTAAAGCCACAGTAAAGTATACAGCAGTGCTCCAGCTGGCATCAGGCCAGTGTCCCTCTGGGAAGAAGCTTCCAGGAAAAGGATCAGGCAGCAATCTTTGCTGTTCTGCAGTCTCCACTAGTGATATCCTGGCGAGTATACCCCAGCAAGCCACAGTTAAGATGGTAACTCCTCCACCAACCAAACTTGATCATCCCAGGCTGACTCCAGACTCCTGTGCTGGCAGTGAGAATTTCAAACCAGTGGTTCTTGTCTTGCTGGGCTCCATGGAAGTGGGACCCGCTGAGCAAAACTGCTTGGCTCCCTGGATTCAGCCCCTATTCCAGGGAAGTGAATGGTTCCCCTGTTTCACTGGAGTTCCAAGTGCTCCTAAAAAATCTCCTGTGGGTCAGTGCCTGTCCAAACAGTCACCCAGTTTTGTGCTTGAAATCCAGGGCCCTGGTGGTGTAGGCTCATGAGGGAATCTCCTGATCCGCAAATTGCAAAA
>NW_012111364.1:6938012-6940526 GCF_000951035.1 Colobus angolensis palliatus
GACAGGTGGCGGGCAAGGGGAGGGAGAGCATTAGGACATATGCCTAATGCATGTGGGGCTTAAAACCTAGATGACAGGTTGACAGGTGCAGCAAACCACCATGGAACATATATATCTATGTAACAAACCTGCATGTTCTGCACCTGTATCCCAGAACTTAAAATAAAAAACAAAAATATTTTCATCAATGTTCTTCAGAAATAATGGTCTAAAATAAATAAATAAATAAATAAATAAATAAATAATACAGACTGGTTTAATGCATAGAAAAAATAAGATCCAACCATATGCTGCATACAGGAAACCCACCTAAGTAGTTGAAAGCAGTGCTAAGAGGGAATAGTATAGCACTAAATGCCTGTATCAAAATGATAGTAAGATCACAAATTAACAACCTAATGTTGTATCTCAAGGAAGCAGAAACTAGAAAAATAAGAAACCAAACCCAAGGCTAGCAGAAGAAAATAAATACCAAAGATCAGTGTAGAAATAATAAATTGAGACACAAATTACAGAAGATCAACAAAATGAAAATGTAGTTCCTTAAAAAGATAAAATTAATATATTGCTAGATAGATCAATCAAGAAAAGAAGAGAGATGATTCCAATATGCACATGAAAAAATTAAAAAGGAAATATTACAGCCAATACCATAGATACATGAAAGATCATCAAGAATACTATGAAGAGCTCTATGGGCACAAACTTAAAAACCTAAGGGAAATGAATACATTTCAAGAACATGCAATTTTCAAAGTTTGAGCAAGGAAGAAATAGAAATCTTGAACAGACCAATACTAAGTAATTAGATTGAATAAGTAATAAAAAAATTTCCCAACACCAGCAGCCCAGGACCAGGTGTATTTATAGCTGAATTCTATCAGATGTACAAAGAACTGCTACCAATTCTTTTGAAACGGCTCCAAAAAAATTCAAGAAAGAGGGAATCCTTCCCAACTTAGTCTACAAAGCCATATTACCCTGACATCTAAGCCAGGTAATATTACATACAGAAAAGAACATTATAGACTGATATTTATGATTAACATAGATGCAAAATTCCTCAATGAAATACTAGCAAACTTAATCTACCAGCCAAAGAGATAATACACAATGATCCAGTGGGTTTTATTTAAGGATGCAAGGATGTTTCAACAGACACAAAACAGTAAATGCAATTCACCACTAAAACAGAAATAAAAACAAAAGCATATGATCATTTCAATAGATGCAGAAAAAGCATTTGATAAAAGTGAGCATTTCTTTATGATAAAAAAGTAAACAAACCAGGCATCAAAGGAGCATACCTGAAAACAATAAAAGCCAGGTATGATAAACTCACAGCCAATATACAAAATGGAGAAAATAAAGCATTCTCCCTGTGTTAGTTCATTCTTATATCACTATAAAGAAATACCTGAGGCTGGGAAATTTATAAAGAAAATATATTTAATAGACTCATGTTTCTGCAGGCTGTATAGGAAGCATAGTGCTGACATCTGCTTGGTTTCTTGTGAAGCCTCAGGGAGGTTTTACTCCTGGTGGAAGTTAAAGCACAAGCAGGTACATCATATGGTGAGAGGAAGCAAGAGAGAGAAAGGAAGGTCCCAGACTCGTTCAACCCATCAGATCTCATGTGAAACAACTGCATAAGAACTCACTATCACCAAGGGGATGGTGCTAAACCATTCAAGAGAGATCCACCCTGTGAACCAGTTACCTCCCAACAGTCCTCTTCAACATTGGGAATCACATTTTAATATGAGATTTAGAGAGGACAAATATCCAAACCCCATCACCTCCTAAGAACTGTAACAAGATAAGGATGCTCATTTTCATCAGTCTTATTCAGCATGGTACTGAAAGTACCTTGCACCAGAGCCATCAGGCAGGAGAATGAAATAAAAGACATACAGTTTAGAAAAGAAGAAGTCAAATTATTTCTGTTTGCTGATGATGTATTCCTATATCTAGAAAACCCTAAGTCCACCAAAAGACTACTAGGTTTGATAAATGAATTAAGTACATTTTCAAAATCAACATACAAAAATTCAGTTATATTTCTATACATCAATAAACAACCATGCTAAGAACCAAATCAATAACTCAATTCCATATACAAATGCTACAAAATAAAATAAAATATCTATGAATACATTTAACCAAGGAGGCAAAAGGTCTTTACAAGGAAAATGACAAAACTGATGAAAGAAATAGTAGATGACACAAACATACTAATGAATTGCTTATTGCTCAGTATTGTTAAAATGACCATACTGCTCAATGCAACCTATAGATTCAATATAATTCTTATCAATATACTGTTACTTTTTACAGAATTAGAACAAATAATCCTAAAATCTGAATCCAAGCAAAAAAACAGAGCCTGAATAGCCAAAGCAACTCTAAGCAAAACCAACAAAGCTAGAGGCATCATATGACCTGACTCCAAATTATATTACCAGGCTTTCCTAACCAAAACAGCATGGTACTGGCATAAAAATAGGCACATAC
>NW_012111364.1:6942941-6944480 GCF_000951035.1 Colobus angolensis palliatus
GAGCATCTAATGTGGCAAAGCAAAACTAAATTAAATCTAATATGTTCTCTTCTCATCTGGGTTTAAAATATTTGAGTAAGTACCTTTGCCATCTCTGACAAAACATATCTCAAATTCTAATCATGGTCAGACATACACTTCTTTAGAAATAAACAGAAAATCAATAAATTATTATGCTGGATTCTTTTTTCTTTTGTGTTTTGCTTATTGTCAAAAAATCTACAATTAACATGTATTACCATTGCAGATGAACATAAATATTATATTTTAAAAAGCATTTCCTTCATTCTTTAAATAGATTTAATTTTTCTAATTAAAAATTTTAAATATACTAACAGTTTAAAAAAAAAAACAAAAACTGTCTTTCCTTTAAAAATAACTGAGTGACTACTGGGTTTTTTCACATACAGTCCAGTCACCCCCAGGAGAAGATAATTTGGGAATGCCTGGACAATATTTAGGATTAAGTTTGCATACAATGGAATAACAAAAGGAACAATATAAGAGTGACTTATGAAAGATAGATGTTCATGTCTCTCTCACATAACAGGCACAATTAAATTTAATCTTTTTCCTTATATAAATTGAATTTGGAATTAAGCAATCCAGGGCGTGTATTACTATGTTTATCATCTTGATCCAAAATGATGGCTGGAGCACCAGCCATCATATCAAAACTCCAAGGAAGAGGAAGGGAAAAAAGAATAGAGACACTGTTCTCTTTCTATAAGGATACTTCCTTAAAGCGTCACTTGTCGATTTCATATACAATTTTACTGACCATCACTGACAATAGGGACTAGAAAATGTACTTTTGTTATATAATACAACCAGTTAAAAACCAGGGTCCAAGACAGTAAGGAATATTAAAAATGAAGTAACACCAACAAGTGTGTCACTTTCTGCTTTATAAAGTCGGAGAGTTTAATGCATTTTTCATGTATTTTTCTATATTAAGGCACTAAAATTAGAAGAACCGGCTTTTGCTAAAACCCCTCTACATGTCACACATTTTCATCTCTGTTAATATTTATATTGTCTTGTGAGAGACACAGCATTCTTTATTTACATATATCTAAACAGGTGAATGTAATTAATGTCCAGTTTGCCTCTTCTGGAGACTGCAAGTTTAATCATTGTGGTATACTACTCCCTAACAAGATTTACTGTTGCTCCTGTTCTAGAATAGCTAAGAGCTGGCAAAGGATAACAGTGGAATAATGTTGACACATTCTTCTGTGCTTATGAGAAGAGTTAAGGAGAGTTAAGAAGTCTCCTCATTTCCAGCTTCTTTTTTGGGTAGTGCTAATGATAAAAATGACTCAAAAGCAAGACCCATCAGGAGCTAGGATTAGAAAATCATTGAGGACAAATTGTGAATTTTTATTACATCAGTCAACCTAGTGGTAAAGAGGACCTCCTGCCAGAATAGTTTGTCTCAATTTGAGCTGAATAAGCTGGTTAAACTGTTACTTTAGCATAATGATCCAGAAAGTCTGAGCAAGCACAGCTGACTTCATACTTAAGAGAACAGGCCTT
>NW_012111364.1:6951900-6959516 GCF_000951035.1 Colobus angolensis palliatus
AAAGACAAATATTACATGACGGCTGGGAAGAGAGAAAAGAAAGGGGTTTCCCCTTGTAAAACCATCAGCTTTGGTGAGACTTATTCACTACCACAAGAACAGGATGGGGGAAATTGCCCCCATGATTCAATTGTCTTCCACCAGGTCCCTGCCATAACACGTGGGGATTTTGGGAGCTACAATTCAAGAGGAGATTTTGGTGGGAACACAGCCAAACCATATCAATGCATCAGAGCGCACTCTATCCAAAGAGGCTTTTATTCCCTCTCTGCTCTTCCTTTAAGAAGGAATTCTCTTACATTCTTCACAATGGGTGTCAATCCCAACAGACAAGTGCCTGGTGGCACCCGAACACCTAAAGTAATAGCTTTTTCACTCTGACCTCTATTTTTCAATAACTAAGAAATAAAGTGAAAAATAAATGTCTAATCACCTCTTTCCCAAAGGGTAAAAATATGTTTCAATTAGAGCTGATTGCAAGTACCAATGAAACGGGATAGTTCCCTGATTCCGTTTGCAGAATGTGCGACAGGGACAACTTTTTGGGTGCAAAACCAGAACTGCCTGTCCTCATTTAGGGCAGCAGGTCTTCAGGCTTGAGGGTGGCGTCTTTGCCAGGGAACCACCCTCTTCTACCCAAAATTTCCCTGTCTCCTGTCCATATCACCAATTCATACCTTTAAGCATATATGGCCTATGAAAAAAATTGAGTGTTCCCTTAGTACGCTTCCTGTATTTTTCATAACTACTTGTGTAATCAAATCTAGTAACAAGTTTACATGAAACTTTCATTTGTTAAAGTTCATAGGTATGTCTTTTACTTATATGTGACCTAAGGCAACTGCTTTTCAATATTAATGTTGCCCCTGGTGTGAACATACCTTTTCCTATGGCACCTGTGGAGAATATAAGAAGCAGGCACAGTCCTCATCCTGGAGAAGATAAAAGACTAATAGTACTATTCAAATGTAAGCATCAACACAATTCTAGAATAAAATAAGTGAGAGATCTCTATCTATACCTATCTATCTATCTATCTATCTACCTACCTATCTATCTATCTATCTATCCATCCATCTATCCATCCATCCATCCATCCATCCATCCATCCATCCATCCATCCATCCATCTAACCGGAGACAAATAGATCTAACATTAAAACAAGCACAACCAATGGGAAACACGAAATAACTAAAGAGAGAAGAGTGAAGAGTTGGGGTTTATAGTCGAGACTGACTGATTTATAATTAATATTATGCTTATATGTGGTTAGTACATGAGAGCTACAGTGCTGAGTCATCCAGTAATGATTGTCTGGCCTAACTGAAGTTTTCTAAAACTTGACCTATTGTTACACTGATTGAATTGAAATTCAAATCCACTGATTGAGTTGAAATACACTGACATTACCAGTGATATATTTTGCTCACAATAAATATGTCAATTCTTCCAAATTCATGTGTGTTATTCCAAGAGATCTTTTTAATGTGTATTACCAAGGACCTTTTGAAAGGAAGTGTATTTGACCCTGAACAGGACATTGGGAAATTACACATACCCAGCTACAGATGAAATATATTTTGAGGTGATCAGCAGGTGTTTGGTCTTGTGTGAGATGATGTGCTTAATGGCTACAGAGACCACATCAGCTATAAAAGCTATTTAGGAATTCACTGTTTTTTCCTTTTTTTCTTAGACATTTCAGTTGCTCTGGAAGCATTCATGGAGAGCACCTCAGGTAATTGCTTCAAATGACCAAAAGTTGTGATCAGAACTGTTCTTAGAGTCTCTCTGATTCCCTGTCCTTACAAACATGCTTAAGGGCACTTAATGAATAACCTTTTACTGATGTACCACCCTTTCATTACCACCTGGGCTTAGAAGCAAAAGCTATAAAGGTGAGAATTATTTTCTCATGGGTTCAGCCCAACCCTTCAATAGCAATGGCACTTTGTAGATGGCATCAATCAGTGGGAGGAAAATTATACCCTAGGTCATTTTAGGCAGAGTAGACCATAAAATGAAACACTATAAAATCTTTGGGTTTATAATAGTACTATGTCATAAATTCTCCCTGTGGAGAGACAGTACTAGTGCCTGCTTTACATTTGTAATGTATACAGTGGAACAATGTGCTAAGAATATCCTAATTCAGGAATTATTCTTCCTATATTATTAAAAGAAAATCTCTTAAATGGTTGGGCACAGAAATTTTGCATCTCATGGTGGGAGTCTTATAGAGAAAACACACACACATACAGATCAAAAAGATGGAGCCTATTTAAAAATAAAAGCAAATGAATAAATGGTATATATATATATACCACATTTTCTTTATCCACAACCAGATACTATATATTCTCATTTATAAGTGGGATCTAAATGATGAGAACACATGGACACATACAAGGGAACAACACACACTGGAGCCTTTCAGAGGGTGGAGGGTGGTAGGGAGAGTATCAGAAAAAAATAATGGGCTAGGAAATAACGTTTCTCAATTTAGATAATCTAAATCATCTCTTTGTGAGGAAATAAGAAAACCATTGTGCTGGCTTAACAACAGATATTCTTTCTCTATTTTCCTTCCATTTTTTTTCTGCTGTTCCTTACTATGAAAGCTATTTTTTAAATTAACTAATAGAGCGATAGTTCTGTAACTGCCATGATTGGTCTGTGGTTTGTCTTCACCAAAACTAATGTCACAGGTTGGTCCTCAATGAGACAGTGTGGAGAGGTGAAGCCTAGTAGGGGGTGTTTGGGTTATGGGGGTGGGTCTCTCATGAATAGATTACTGCTGTCTTTCAAGAATGAGCAAATGGGTTCTACCTCTCACAAACATGGTTCATTTCCTGTGAGAGTGGGTTGTTAGCCCTCATGTGTATCTCTTTGTACATGCTCATGCACCTTTATGCTTTATCAGGTTGTGAAACAGCATGTGGCCCTGACCAGAGGCCAATGAGGTGCCAGCAGTCTCTGGAATTATGAGCCATATTAACTTGTTTTCTTTATAAATTTCCCAGTATCAGATTTTTTTTTATAGCAATACAAAATGGATTAAGACAGTTACCCAAGATAAATTACAAAAGGGATTGTAAGACCTAACTATCAGGTAGTAGTTTTAGGTAAAATATTTCAGAAACCTTCATCGAAGAGTTTTTTTGTTTGTTATTATTTTTAATTTTTATTTTAAATTCAGAGGTACAAGTACAGGTTTGTTACATAGGTAAACTTCTGTCATGAGGGTTTGTTGTACAGATTATTTCATCACCCAGGTATTAAGCCTAGTGCCTATAATTTTTTTCTGATACTCTCCCTACCACCCTCCACCCTCTGAAAGGCTCCAGTGTGTGTTGTTCCCTTGTATATGTCCATGTGTTCTCATCATTTAGATCCCACTTATAAATGAGAATATATAGTATCTGGTTGTGGATAAAGAAAATGTGGTATATATATATACCATGCAATACTATGCAGCCACAAAAAGGAATGAAATCCTGTCCTTTGTGAGGACATGGAAGGAGCTGGAGGCCATTATCCTTAGCTAACAACCACAGGAACAGAAAAGTAATTATATTTTAAGTGGACTAATGCTTGGACCTATCTAGTATGGAGAATTCTTAGTTTCCTATTGTAAGTAATATCTCTGACTCCTAGGTCATTTTCTCTAAGCAATGGCCTCTTCTACTGACTGATATGACCATGGTTCTTTAACCTTGATAATCCAGAAAAGAAAACTTAGGTCATTTTTTTCTTTGTTTTTTCTTCAAATATCTTTCTTAGATAGGAGTCTATCCATCAAAATACCTCTTTTTTACCAGTGGTATTTAAATCCAGGGAAGTTTAGGACAGAGTACCTTATAGTCCCAACACCTAAGTGATGTCTTTGTTTCCTTCCTATAGTTGTACATACAATTCATAGTGCCTTGCTACATGTGGCTACTGAGTACATAAAAAGTAACTTGTCAAATTTGAGATGTTCTATAAGTATACAGAAAATGTACAACATCTAATTAATAATTTAGTATACTGATTACATGTTAAAATGAAATTTTGACATATTGGATGAAATAAAATATATTATTACAAGTAATTTCATCTCTTTTAAAAATGTGGCTACTAGAATGTATGAAATGACATATGTGGTTTGTATTTGTGAGTCACATTCTGTTTCTCTTGGACACTGCTGGACTATAAAAGATCTTTTCAGTAATTGAGGCATCAAGAGAAAGGAGAGTTTTTCTAGTCCAGCCGTTGAAAACTCTTCTATGACTATGGAAAGCCCCCACTCAAACATCTGTTTAGAACAATTTTAACTCTTTTAGCTTACTAATCTTATTAAACTTATTTCAGGTCCATTTGGTTCTCCCACTATGTCTTATCCTGTCCCAGTGAAATCCCCTTCCATTCTATTTCTTGCTTACACTTGCTTTATGCAAAACTTCTCCATCAATAATTTAAATCAGTTATGCTGATTCTCTGCTTCTACCAATGGAATCTCTGTTACCAGGGTTCATGCAAAGCCTAGCACTCCTTTGGCCTTTGTTGGATATGCATAATATAATAGTACCTTCACTTCCTTATTCTCCCTATGACTCCCTTGTCATCTTTTGTGTTATATGACTATTTCTTTACCAGAAGACCTCCTCAATGACTGTCTTGATTTTTTTCTACTTTCTAAGCTCCAAGAGCAGAAAATGTTCCAACACAATTCAATAAGGCTCATCTTGCTTTTTTCCTTAGCTACATAACCGTACGAGAAGCAGGTTTTGTTAGATCACATTTTGGGAACATATTAGTTCATTCTTGCATTGCTATAAAGAAATATTTGAGACCAGGTAATTCCTAAAGAAAAGAGCTTTAATTGACTCACAGTTCTGTAGGTCCTATGGGAAACATAAAGCTGGCATATGCTGGGAGTCTGGTGAAGACACAGGAAGCTTTCAATCATGGTGGAAGGTGCAGGTGGAACAGGCACATCACATGTCGAAAGCAGAAGCAAGTGAGAAAGAGTTGGGGGAAGGGATGTGCCACACACTTCTAAATGATTAGCTGTTTTGTGAACTCAGAGTGAAAGCTCACTTATCACCAAGGGGATGGCTACATGGTTCATCAGGGATCTGTCCCCATGTCCAAACACATATCAGGCCCCACATCCAGCACTGGAGATTAGAATTCAACATATTTGGGCAGATACAAATATCCAAATTACTTAAGGGATATTCTTTATAAAGAGGAAAACAAGATTGTTAATAAAAATTACATTCAGGATCTTCTAGAGGACCTGTGCAAGAGAGGGAAGTGGATATTACACTTCATTTGATTCATTATTAATTTGCCTCTGGAAATAGCATTCACCTCTGAAATTCTGATTGCTTTTTTCTGGATTTGTAGGCACCTTTTTCCCAAGAAAATGGTCTGCAAAAATTTTCTCTTGATCCTCCACTTAACAGAGGCCCATGTCTCAATAATTATAGCAAATTGCCTTAAACTTCCACTGCCCATTTTCCCTATTTCCAGTTCCTTTTACTCTAAAGTCCAAACAAATACATTCTGTTCATCAAGTTTTTAGTCACATACTTTGGCTTTCAGACACCTACAACTATCTTGAATTGGAGTTAATCAGCAGGACTTTTGATAGTAAAGTAGCTATCTCATTTATTTTCATCACAATTTTGATCATAATTTATAACAAATATATTAAAATAACTATCTTACTAATTGTGTGACACTGAAAATATAAGAACATTCATTTTCAACAATTTTGAGAAAGATGTTTAGAGAAAAGCTTTGCCTCTACTTTCTACCTAAAAGTGCTGGATAGAATATAATATACATAAATGTAATATTGGATGTAAGTGATGTGTGTTTGTAAGTGGATATATAGGTCGACTTTGGCGGTCATAAAAAACTAATATACTGTGTAGCTTAAACAATCGAAATTTATTTTCTCACCATTCTGGAAACTGTGAAGTTCAAAATTAAGATGTCAGCAAAGTAGGTTTTTATTCTTAAGCCTCTTCTCTTGGCTTATAGATTGCCACCATCTCTCTGTATACTTACATGACCTCTTCTTTGTGGCGATATGGAAAGAGAAAGAGTTCTCTGGTGTCTCTCCTTATGAGGGCATTAATCCCACTATGAGGGTTCTATTGTCATGATTTCATTTGGTTAGAGTAGGCAGATAGCCGGAAATGAGCAAGTAGAAATCCTGGAGACTCTGCCCACTGACAGTAAGTCCTGCCCACTGTCAGTCAGCGAAAAAAATGATGGCTACACAGGCTACTTCTGACTTTATAATTGGGCTCCTCTGGCCCTGAAGGGTGGCTATCAGGCACTAGCCAAGATAACTATGATAGGGACTTTCCCTGCAGATGAGAACTCCTCCAATAACTCATGCTATACTAGCCTTTTGTTCATTATAATAGAAAAAAAGATGCCCCTGGGTGGAGATTTTAAATGCTAATCAGGTGTGATGTGTGTGTCAGAATGTACAACCACAAAGCATGCACCCCCAGGGGGACCACCTTAAACATGATTTCAAGAGACAACTCCTCTCATGAATAATTTCATAAAATTCTCATAAATAGAGTTCCCCAGCACTAGCTGCTGCTGAATCATTATTTTGAGCAGCCCTCTCTCTCATCTTTTAGAGGGTACTGTCTCTTTAAATAAACACTGCTATGATATTTTTCAAGCTGGACCAACCCAGAGGTATTTCCCAGCCAGGCCACTCCACTCTTTTCTTGGAATATACTTTATCTTCTTTCAATAAACTTGCCCACTTAACCTTTGTTGTGTGTCTCTAGGCTGAACTCTCTTTCTAGAGGGCAAGAACCAAGGATTCCCACACTTCCTGATAACAATTTAACCCTCATTATCTCCTAAAGGGCCCATTTTAAAATATCATCACAAGGGGGGTTAGGACTTTAACATACACATTTAAGATAAATATATATATATATAATTGAGTTAGCATCACAGTAAAAGACTGGTGGCTAATACACATTCTATAAAATAGGAAACAAGGAAGGTCAATAATAATATAAGTAAGACTTTAATTAGGGAAATGCAAATTAAAGACCATAATGAGGCATCAGCAGATAGATAAAAATTTGTGTCTGGCAATCATAAATATTAGCCAAGATATAGAAAAGGAGAACTTGCATGGGCTGCTGTTAAGAGCATACACTGGTACAACCATTTCATACACTGCTGTTGGATGTGTACACTGGTACAACCACTTTGGAAAGTAATTTGGGATAACTTGCTAAATTTCAATATACTATATATGCCTTATAAGAAACACTTGAAAATTTGCACCAGAAGCTATTTTAAAATATTCAGAAAGCATTGTTAAGAGCAAGATATGCATTAATCTTCAAATCCATTAAATACATTATTGCACTATATATATACACACATATGTGTATATATCTACGTACACACATATATAGTATATATACACATATGTACAAATAATAGTATATGTGTATATATACTATATATTATGCAACAGTGAGTGTGAATAAGCAATAGATATAATGTTGAGATAAAATTACAGGAAAACACATACTTTTTGTCTAATTTATATAAAGCTCAAACCTAAAAAAATT
>NW_012111364.1:6961336-6966534 GCF_000951035.1 Colobus angolensis palliatus
GAGCTTGCACTGAGCTGAGATCCGGCCACTGTACTCCAGCCTGGGCGACAGAGCGAGACTCTGTCTCAAAAAAAAAAAAAAATGGTAGAGGAGAAGTATAAAGTATTTGTGTATTCAGTCAGTGCATTTGATAATTCTTTGCAGTGTCCAGGTACAATTCCTCTATGTTGAGGTCCAGGAGCCATTTTTTCATGTCCTCTTCTTTCAAATATGTCATAACTGGTTAACTTCACATCTCCCATTTTGAAAAAGGTAGCAACACTATTATTACTCACAATGTCAAGCTCTCCACAACCTGTTTGTGTTGAAACAATATAGATCTTCTTGCTACCACGGTTCCCTAATACCATTTATTTAGTGCTGGTTACATCATTACTCATGACTGCACCATCCATCATGCTGCTCAAAGAACTGGCTTCCAATGACTCTCTCAAAACATGTTACTGTACTGTTTTGAAGATGACCAAAAATACAAGTCTGACCTAGGAAGTTATCTGATTAAGTTAATTTGAGTATATAAAATTTGATAGCATAAAAATAGAATAATCCGTCTTCCAACTATATCTTTCCTTGAATTTTTGAGGCAGTGATCACCACATTCTTAAAATGTGAGATGTTTTTATACATACTACCACCAGCTGGAAGAGAGTATAGGTAAGGACCTGTCTTAGTCAGTTTGGGTTTGCTAGAACAACTTTTCATAGACTGGGTAGTTTAAAATAAAACCATTATTTCTCACAGTTCTCAAGGTTGGAAGCCCGATATCAGGGTGCTAGTATGGTTGTGTAATTGGTGAGTGCCCTCTTGCTGGTTTAGAGGGCTGTGTTCTTATGTGTCCTCATGTGGCCAAAAGCAAAGAGAACCTGCTCGCTGACCTGTTTTTATAAGGCACTAATTAAAAGGGCAGGCATCAGGTCTCCATGCTCATGACCTATTTATTTCCCAGAGACTCCACATCCACATTCTATGACATTGAGGATTTGATTTCACTGTATGGCTTTTTGGGAGACAAACACTCCATCTATCACAGGTTCCGTGGGTGGAGTGAGATTAGTGGTACCATTCACGCAAGAAACAGACTTCCTCTTTCTGCCATGACTTAAGACTGACCCAGGAGAGCACAATGTCACCACATCACTTAGAGGCAAGCGAAGGCATTGCTTAAAAAGGTCCGTTGGCATTGTGGAACAATGAAGAAATAGAACTGACAACCCGTGGAAGATTTGATCAAGATTTATTTTACCCTGTGATTTCTCTGCTGAGGGATAGGTGCCAGTATTTGGTGGGTGGTGGGGGGAACACAGGATAAAAAAAGATGAGAATGATTATCACCTCAAATTGGTATGTCAGTACCAGTGTGCCAGCCTGATTTCATATGATCCCATTACAGAAATGCTTAAGTAACTAAAGGGAATAATTCACGTGCCAGCCTGTCATTCTAGAACCAGAAAGCAAGGACCTGGACAGAGAACCCTGGAATGTCCTCATATTTGCAAATCCTGAAGTCTGTCAGGTCTTCTAGATGACCTCAGTTTTGATGGGGGTGAGACAGAGAAACCCTATCATATAGAAACAGAGACCAAGGCCATTGCAAGTCCCAGTATGGGCTTGGGGTGCCCCAGCAAAGTAGTACAACCAGCCTAGATTTTCAGAGTCACTGAAGCAGGACGTAGAAAGTTTTGAAGGTGACACTTCAGAGGGTAAGGACCACCTAAAGAAAGGAGGCTCTGCTTGTTGGGGATCTCAGAGCAGTATTGGCCATAATTTTTATATCAGCTCCAATTTCCTCCTCATTACAACTTGTACTCCAATAGTCTCATCTTTACACAATCTCCTGTCCTGTTGCAAATCATTTAAACTCCTCCTCTGCACCCCCACCCTCCAAACATACACACACATTCACACATACCTTTCTTTTTCTCTCACATACTATTTCTAGAGATTCAGCCTCCTGTTTCTGGCTTTCTACTGTTCATCCATCCAAATTAAAGGAGAGGTAAAAGAAGCACACAGATTTCTTATCTGCCTATACCTGATTTGTTAGTCACTCAGAGAGGCAAATGACCAAGACAAAGAGAAAAAAGGCAATTGAACTAGTTCTTATTCATACTAATTATAGGAAAAGAGAAAAAAGTAAAGGATTTTTGACAGGCTTCTTTATTCCTTTTGTTTATGTATGTGTGTGTTTGTTGGTTAGAGATATGGCATGAAAGAAAAATAATATACAGGAAGAGAATTATAGAATGTGAATAGTTAAAACACCAGAGAAGTAATTTGTTAGAATTCATATATTCAGAAGATATTTCTCTTATAAAACAGGATAAAAAACTATTACTTCAAAAATGTCTTTAGATTTAAAATTCCAAATATTTAAGTAAAATACATATAATTTAATTGCATCCAAAAAACTATGATAGGTAGGAAAATATAAATTATAAAATATTATCATAGAAACATAATATAATACAGACCTCTAAAATAAAGTTAAGCAGCAAAGGAACAAGGCAGCTGATAGTCAAAAGACAGCCAGAGTAAAAAAGCTCACTTTAGCTTAAAACATAAGAATTCCAATTTAACATTAGATTTAAAGATAGGAAACTCTCAGAGATTGCAGGGAACAGTCTTGATTTGATTCAGTTTTCTGCAATGAGATAGCTGACTAATGGCCACTGCAATCTGAATTAATTAACATCAATTTGTTTTTAATAAAAAGCTCCTGAAGCCCATTTTGATAATGAATACTGTCTAGAGAAAAATCAAACAGAGCTATCTGATATATGTGGAGCCACAGCTGTACATATTTGACCCCTATTTTGCACAGTTGCGCCTCATTGATTTCTTCTGTTAAACTCCAGGACTGAACACTGAACAATAGTGGGAGGACTCATATATCTTCTGGAGAGACTGGGTCTATGAACTGTAACCCTGCAGTGGGGCCAGAATGTTTCTGCACCTCCAACATTGGCTGCCTGTCCTGATGACATATAACCCAGATATTGTTCTTAATGAATAACTTCAAACGTACGACCATGGAATCAGTCTTTAAGGACACAAACAAAAATAAAAGACTTGAGACAAACCTGACATGTAACTGAGCTTCAAGTTAGTGGGCTTCAAATTTAAATCCACTCAGAGTGCACTTATTACACAAGGAATTCCTGTATTGAAAGATAATTCAAAATAGAACAGGAAACTATTAGAGACACTGGCATGTTTCTTTTCATGACTATAGAGTCAAAAAGGCCACATGCATTAAAGAAGAAGCTTATTTGTCAGTGTCTCCATTGAAATTTTCCCCAGACAGTAGAAAAAACCATACATCTATTTATGGCAACTCACACTCAAAATGATTATAGTAATGATACAAATGAGCAATTTAAATCAATTCTATCTCACTGCTTTTATATTTATTAAGAAGTGAGAGTTTCAATAACTGTGGGAAAACATTTTGCATATGTTTATCCTACTAGGATGGTAATCAAATGACATAAACTTCTTTTTAGTTCTAGTTTTTTGTCCATTGCTTTCAATAAAGAGTGTAGTGGTGAAAATAAAATAAACAAAAAGAGTCAGAAGCCAAAGGCACTGACTTGGAAATCTACAAGTTAAAAGTATGAATTAGTGTGTTCATTATTAGGTGAGTGATGTGTCCTTAGCTACTGCTGAGTGCCTACCAAAAGCTACAACTTGAGCTGTTAGCAGTGCCTCATGCCTGTAAGGCCAGCACTTCGGGAGGCTGAGGTGGGAGAATCCTCTGTAGCCAGGAATTTGAGGTCAACCTAAGAAGCATACTGAGATATCATCTCTACAAAAAATATTTTTAAAAAAGATAGCTGGTCATGGTGGTGCATGCCCGTAGCACCAGTTACTCAGGAAACTAGGGCAAGAGGATCACTTCAGTCGAGGATTTCAAGGTGGCCGTGATTGTCCCTGCACCCCTTGCTGGGCAACAGAGCTACACCCTATCTCTAAACCAAAACCAAAACCAAACCCAAACCAAACAACAACAAAAAACCCCTACAACTTCGATTAGCAAAGAGCCATCTTAATACTTTATCGTCAATGCAAAAAAATCAACCCCAGTTGTCTAGGAGACAGGTAGTCAGAGTTCCCCAGCTCTGCTCTCATTTCTCAGTGGTATGATGATTACATTATGAAGGCTGACACTCTATGATTCCTTTTATTTCTGCAGTTTCTGACCTTTCATGTCAGAAAATTCCTGTTGATTATAATATAGTTTCAGCTAGCATAAGGAATTTTTAAATGTGCGCTATGTATTTATTTATTTATTTATTTATATATTTTGAGACAGAGTCTTGCTCTATTGCCAGGCTGGAGTGCAGTGGCACATCCTGGGTTCAAGTGATTCCTGTGCTTCAGCCTCTCGAGTAGCTGGACTACAGGTGTGCACCATCATGCCTGGCTAATTTTTTGTGTTTCAGTAGAGACAGGGTTTCAGCATGTTGGCCAGGATGATCTCGATCTCTTGTATTTTTATATTAGAGCTATCATTTTAATAAGAAACTATTGATATGGTTTGGCTCTGTGTCCCCACCCAAATCTCATGTTAAATTGTAATTCTCGATGTTAGAGGTAGGGCCAGGTGAGAGGTGATAGGGTCATGGCAGTGGTTTCAAATGACTTAGCACCATCTCCTAAGTGTCTCATGGTAGAGTTCTCACAGATCTGATTGTTTCTAAAGTGTGTAGCACCTCCCCTTCCTTTTCTTACTCCTGCTCCCACCATGTAAGGCACACTTGCTTCTGCTTCATCTTCAGTCATGACTGTAAGTTACCTGAGACTTCCCCAGAAGCAGAAGCCTGTACAGCCAGCAGAACCATGGGCCAATTAAACCTCTTTCCTTTGTAAATTACTCAGTCTCAGGTATAAAGAACTTTATAGCAATACAAGAATGAACTAATGCAAGTATATTTAATAGAAATAAAGTATTTCTCTGTCTTGATTTACTTTACATTAATAGAGAAATGAAAAATATTATCACATAAATTCCTGGAAGGTAGGGTATATAGCTCCTTGTCCATGTCTTTCCACATTACTTTGTCACTGGTTGGCTCTCAATGAACATTTGTTAAAGGAATAAATAAATAAATAAATAAATACTGTTTATATTTAACAAGTGTTAATTCCTATTATATTTTTTAAATTAGCATAATATTCATCTTTTTTTTTTTTTTTTT
>NW_012111364.1:6969794-6995329 GCF_000951035.1 Colobus angolensis palliatus
AAAAAAAATTGAAATATCTATGAACACTTGACCATTATTATGTGGCAACTGTGTCATAGGTATTAGCAGTAGCTTTTCTCTTGAAGTGGCACTTTAACTTCACAGTTTGCCATAATTAATCTTAGACATTCTTTGAAGTTCTATGCCTGGAATGTTTAGGCATTTGAGCTTGAGATCTCTCTCTCTCTCTCTCTCTCTCTCTCTCTGGTATTGATTTAAAAACCAGAAAAATATACATACCAAAATAGATGGAAAAACTATGGAAAAATTGGTATTTTGTTAGCTCTTTTGTGTATGTGTGCACATGTCTTCCAGGTTTTTTATAGTGAACATAAACTGCTAAATAAAATAAAGGATATATTACTTAAAGTGTAAAGTTTCCAATAAATGGAAGAATGCATTTTATATGAAAATGGCTTTGGGTACAATTTCAATTTCAGTTTCTTCCATAGTACAATTGTTCGATTTCCTCAATTAATCTTTCCAAATTAATACCTTCCAAAAACCCCTTTCCTACTAAAAATATTTCGGTAGTGTCTAAGTTACCTTTGCCAACTTCTCTCTTACGTCTTGTATAATATAATGATATATTGAACATAGAGAGTGCTTTTTAAAATTTATTTATTTTGAGACGGAGTTTCGCTCCGTCACCCAGGCTGGAGTGCAGTGGCATGATCTCAGTTCACCGCAACCTCCACCTCCTGGGTTCAGGCAATTATCGTGCCTCAGCCTCTCAAGTAGCAGGGATACAGGTGCATGCTACCATGCCCGGCTAATTTTCGTATTTTTAGTAGAGATGAGTTTTCGCCACGTTGGCCAGGCTGATCTCGAAGTCCTGACCTCAAGTGATCTGCCCACCTCTGCCTCCCAAAGTGCTGGGATTGCAGGCGTGCGCCATGGTGCCTGGCTGCTAATGCTTTCTTGATTCTATCTCTTGTAACTTGATCCTGAGAGTCCCCCTGAGCTTATCTCAGGGTATGTTTTACACTTTCTGTTAAATTATGCAGATATTGCTGATTACGATCCATGATTTAGACAAATATTCACATTTAAAATAAACGTTCTTCACTATTTTAATCTACCTATAGACATATATCTGGCTTCCTACTATGAACACTCATTTCATGGTTTAACAACCATTTAATACCATGTCTGTGATGTTTTACTTAATATATGGAATTTTCCACATATATATGATTTACTGATTGAATGAATTTGTTAATGCTTCAAGAACAGAGCCTGTGACTTAGTTGCCCTTTACTGTACAGCTTGGTTACAGAAAACAAGGGAGGAGTTCTCGTCTGCCTGTCTGTGTGTGTAGTATGTGTGATGTCTGCAAAAAAGAGCTCTAATTAATTTGGCCCAAAGAAAGACAATTGCTTGGACCTAATATCTTTTAAAGGGAAGATAAAAGTTCTGGTACCTTTCAGTTCTTCTGACTTTAATCTTTGAGATACAAAAAGAGCCCTAAAGACTATTGGTCAAATGCAGGTGAGATGCAAGGTTTACTAAGTGTTTTGAGATGACAAACTGAATTTGGGTTTTGAAGACTGTCTTGCCCGCTTCAAAACTGGTTACGCCTGAGGACATATGGAACTAACCACACCCTTAACTAAGAAGGAAAAGTTTGGACTCAGTTATCATACAATTAAAGCAGCTTGCCAAGTTTTACCTTAAAGTTAAAAATTGCGAGGAGTTACCATTATAACATGTAATTGAGATTCCCGGAAATAGATTTAAAATCAAGGTATGTGAAAACAGTAAAATGTGTGTGTGTGTTTTTGTAAAATGTTATAAGAAGGCAGGGGAGTGTAAACTTTGGCCTAGGATTAAAGGATTGTTTTAATTTAAATTAGGAAAAAGCTGAAATTTCAAACAAGTGGAGGAAGCATGACGGAAATTAATCTTGCAGAACAGGTTCTCTGTGTGAACAGATTGACCAAATTCAAAACAGGTATTATATTTTTTTCTGTAAATTGAACATTGAAATAAAAGCATAACAAGATTTTCCTAAGGTGCTAATCTGCTCTTTGGCAAAATTTGTAAAGGGTTATAAAAGGTTTTTGCTTCTTAAAATTTCTGAGTAGTCATTTTGGCAAAATAAATAACTTATGTAATCTGGAATTCTATTTTATAATATCAAGTGTTTAAAACCTCAAATATTTAACAGCCTTCCCAAAATCAACCTTCAGTTTCAACATTGTCTTCCCAGGCACCTGACTTTTTGAATACTTCAGAGGGCCTCTGAAGTGTCCAAAAGAGAGAGGTAAACAGGATTATTTGCCATGTTCAGGTACATGGGCTTGCCAAAATGATGTTCAATCTTCTTTAGGTTGTATCTTAGTAAATAATGCTTATATATGTTCCAAACTTGCATGGGATTTCTAAAGTTCTAATGTCTAAGTATACACCATCAATCATAATTAAGGGTGTTGTGCTAAGTTATTATAAACCACAGAGATAACCAAACTTGTTTGTCAATTGTGTTTCTAACTGTACTTGCCCTGAACATTTTGCTATTCACAGACAATTGTTGTCTTGTTTTAATCATTTTCAAAGATGGTTTATAATGAGCTAAAGAATTTTAACAGGTTCTCTCAAATACAGGCTTTTGATAACTTTAGACATTGTAACATTGGAATAAAGGAAAATGTAGAGGACTCATGAAGAGCTGAAATGTTCACAAATAGTAAGCAAAACAAGAGTTAGCTAAATGAACCGAACTCAGGAACCTGAATGAAACTTTTTGACTATTGTTTGGAATATTGCTAATCCACGCTTTGTTTTTCAGAGTCAAGGCAACTTATTTTTAAGTATTTATGGCCTTAAATAATTAAGATATATGATCTTATAACCAAGATTTGAAGCATGTTTGTTTCTCTCTACCTGGTTCCTCTAGGATTTGAACCCTACCTGTGAGTATTCTTACGGTGATATAGTTGTTTGCATTAGTGCAAGAAAATTTTATTTTCCTTTTGCAATAGGACATAATTGTAGAAATGTTTTACCAAGACTATGACCAGAAGGGTATGTTGCCCTTGACTTTAAGGAGTCAAGCTCTATTTACAGAGCTGATAAAAGTCCCATGGGAGACTGGTCTCATGCCCTCATCTACACAGTCCCAGTACAGGGTTCCTGACCTGTGGTCAGTAAGGAATGTCACTTTCTAACAGGCCTAGGAGCTCCAAGTTTACCTTGGGACCTTAAGAGGAAAGAATCATCCAACTCACTGGTATTTGAGGATAAATCCATGGCTGGGCGTAGCTTTAAAAAGTCTTATCTGAGATTCCTTATGGAACAGACGTCCATCAAAGCCAATCCAAAAGACCTGTGAAGAAATAATGATTCTTGTTGCACTGTATGCAAATAATCAGGCAAGTTTAAGACAAAAGTCTATTTTGCAAACCATTTAGTTCCATGATTTTTTTTTTTTTTTTTAACAAAAATGAGGACTGGGGAGAGATAAATCATGTTTCAAAACTTGTACATTTGTCATTAAATTCTGAACTCATTAGTTGTTTTTAAGTTTTCACCTATTTTAGCCTAACCCTGCTTGATCCTGTAAATCACCCAGCAATCCCTCACGGAAGCTAAGAAAGAACGAGAGGAATGGGTGATGTAGAAATCTGGATCAAAATTCTAGCTCTGAGCAATTATCCTGCAAATTCTGTCAGGCGATTGGAATAAATAGGATGCCCCTGCCTCAGAGGTTTCCTTTTGGGAAAGTAAAACCAAGGGAACTAGTCAAAGCACCCAAATCTTAGCAAGCATAACAATAGTGACCAGTTATCTGAATGCATCATGAGACATCTTCCCTTTTTGGAGGAAGACTCAGTTCCACAGTTTCACCTTAGCAGTCGGCTTATGATAAGGAGTCCATGCAGTCCCCCAAGAGACACATTTTTGTCTGTCCCAGACTCAATTCCAAGCTTCAGGTCAAAGCCCTAGGAAAGAAAACTGGATCTAAGGGATCCAGAGGCAGATGACAACAGAGTTTAAAAGGCACAACGCAGATGAGCATGGCTGATTTCTGTCAGTTAAGCCAACCCCAAGCTTCCTGCTTCGTGGATAAAGGCCATGTTAATATCCATGGCATAAATGAGGTCTAGGGAACTCCAAGGCTACTGACAGTAGGTGAGAGAGAGACATAGGTAAGAGTGGATAATTTCTATTCTCTAGGCCCCTCTGCTTCATGGGTGTAAGAAGCTTTGTCACTCATGCCAGGACGTACCAAGATCACCAGGACTCAGGGATGCAAGGATGGAAGAGGGAAAGAGGATGCTCTTTCTTTTCTCCCTCACTTACACCAAGTATCTGCTAAGAAGAGAAGGGGACATATCTTGTTGGAAGAGAGGGGAACCAGGGATGCCTGCTCCCCTTTTTCTAGATAGGTAGCCATTCATCTCTAGTCTGTACCCCTTTTGAATGCATCCTGAACTCCTGGAACTGCTTTGAAAAAATGTCCTCTTTCTTCTCTCCTTCTCTGACCTCTCTTCACTGATAAGTACTTGTGTCTCCATACTACAGGATACTTCCCTCGGATGCATCCTCCAAACTGGAAAGAGTTAATCTCCCAAACCTTAAACTGGTTGGCTTAAGATTGGGCTCAGGGGAAGGGAATCCAGATGCCCAACATGCTGGCAAAGGGGTGAAATATTTTGCCAGTCAGGCTTTTGGCCTCCCTTTCCCTGTGCAAACTGGTAAAAGCCCTCAGAATTTTTGAGCTGTCCTTACCTCTTCCTTGTTTCATTTTGGTACATGTTTTCTGATAACCCAGTTTGTCTGTTCTCTGGTCCATCAAACACCACACAGTCATGCAACTGGAACCTCTAACAATGGCCCCTTCTGCTGGGAACCCTTAAATAGGCCTCTGAGGGAGCTCTGACTGCCATTTCCCCCAAACAGTGCCCCCTGTCAGCAGGAAGCAGTTATGATCAGTCTTAGTCCTTATCCTTAATCTAACAACAATTAGATGTACTTCTTTTGAGCAGGGAATGAGACTGGTAGATGGGAGGGTGTCCCTGAAGAAACCCCAACCAGCCCTGACCGCACTGGGATGGAGTCTCAAGTTCATGACGTTTGCAGCAGGGAGGGGCCTGGACCCTCCTCTTCCTGTGTGGAATCTGAGATTCAAATGGCCTTGCAGGAAGCCCTCCAGCAGGGACTCTGCTTGGTCAGAGTCCCTGTTTCCCCCTTTTCTTCCTTTTCACTCAATAAAACCCTGCTTTGCTCACCCTTCAAACTGCAAGCCTAAATTTTTGAGACCGTGAGATGGACAATGACCCTGTCTTTAGCTGAACTAAGGAAGAGTCCTGTGCCATTACACCTGGCTAATACTTATTTTTAAATTTTTTGTAAAGACAGGGACTCACTGTCTTGCCCAGGCTGTCTCGAGCTCCTGGGTTCAAGTGATCCTCCCACCTGGGCCTCCAAAAGCGCTGGGATTATAAGCATGAGTCACAGAGCCCAGCCTAAAACATTTTTTTTAACATTATTTCTTTTCAGATTGGTCTAAGTCTAAGACCCTCTCCATAAAAAAAAACAACTAACCAACCAAACAAAAAGTATGTCTAAAGGTTAACTCTAAAAAATTATACCTATTACTCATAGGTCTAGTAGAAAACCAGAAGCACTTTTTTTTTTTTTTTTTTTTTTGAGACAGAGTCTCTGGTGAGCTATCTGCTTATTATTGCCTCCACCTCCTGGGTTCAAGTGATTCTCCTGCCTCAGCCTCCTAAGTGGCTGGGACTCCATGTGCACAGCACCATGCGGGACTAATTTTTGTATTTTAAGTAGAGACAGGGTTTTACCATGTTAGCCAGGCTGGTCTGGAACCCCTGACCTCAAGTGATCTGCCCTTCTCCACTTCCCAAAGTGCTGGGATTACAGGCTTGAGCCACTGCACCTGGCCCAGGAGCACATTTAAAGTGGGTGACTGAAGAGTTGAATTAAGGTGTTAATTTCCAGCTAGGTATATAGTGTCAGGAGGATGGGCTGAGTCCAGGAGTTAGACGCTATAATCACTCTAGAGAACTCCATTCACTCCACTCAGTCACGTGAGCTATCATCATGCCAGTGCACTCCAGCCTGGGCAACGGAGTGAGGCCCATGAACCCCTCCTGTGGCAACAAACAAACAAACACAACCAACCAAACAAACAAACAAAAACAAAAAATGTTATTACTTCCAGTGTTTTTAAAAGAACTTACAGAAACTGATAAAGTTACAACAGCTGATGGTGTTGGCAAATACTATCCCTTTCTATGTAGCTGCCATAGTGAGAGACTAGTGACCCTAGGGCTAAGAGGACCGGGAGGTTTGCTTAATGAAAGTGTAGTTGCGTGAAGAAGACTAAATAAAAACATTTTTAAAAAAATGCTTTGGCATTCAGTAGAAAAACCTAGCAAATCTTCACTTTCCTTTATGGGCCAATCTGTGATTGGTGCCTCCTATTAGCACAACATAACTGGAAGCCAAAAGGCAAGGGAGCCAGTTTCTGTGGCTTGCGTAGGTCAGCTTCCTGGCATACAGAGCGGGATAGAGAGTGGAAGGTGAGTCTGGAAAAACAAATGAAAAATATCCATATATATTACAAAAAATATCCAATAATAATATACAAATCGAGAATTGAATTTCCTAAAATCTAATTACTTTTAGTGTCAAGCCTAGTGAGTAAAAGAGTTAGTGAAATAGATTCTGTGTTGTAACAAAAGTGAGGAATTGGGGCAATTCCAGACCAGATCACATTTGACCAATGTAATTACTTTAAATGGTAACACACATTAATATGTTTAATAACTAACACCATTTTTAAGTTGCCTTGTCTTATTCACGTGTGTAATCAGTAGAGAATTTAAGTAATGCAGTTGATGTAATAGAAACTTCTTAAATTGTTTTTAAGATGACTTAAATGGATACTTCCTTCAAACTCATTGAAAAGTTCTACCATCCAATATTCTAAACTTTAAAATGCATAGAGCCATTGTGTCTGTAAAACATTGCTAGGCAAAAGTTAAATCCATCAACCTCCAGAATTTTGAAAAGGAATGTTTCAAAATAGATTGTCTAAGTAGGATTATATATGACTTTTATTAAAAAGCCAATAATTAACTAGTTCACTAGTTCACTATTGGTCTGGCAGGCATAAATGCTACCACCTCCACCATAGACAACACAAAGAGAGTCCCAGATGTTTGTCTCCTAGTTGTAAACCAAGAATGCACTTGCTAATAGCACAAGAATGGAGAAAAATACCAGCGATAGTGTTGTCTTTTCGGGCATCCACAGAAATGCAAGGCCAATTAGTAAATCAAAAGAACATATAATCTATTCCTGGGTAGAACTTACACAACTGAAATGTAATACTTGCTAAATTCAAAGCAAGAAGCAGGGAAGGGAATTTTATCCATTGTTATTTTATTGCTTGTGGTCTAGGACTTGTATAAGCATGATCCGAGTTCACTGAGTCCATTAGGAATAAAATCTCCTTTCCTTTATTACAAATATTTTAAATACACTGAGTTATCTTTCTTAAATCAGAAAAAAAAAGATAGAATGGTTTTATTGTCAATAAAACAGCATAGATTTTATGTGGGAAAGCACTGAAATATCTGATAAATGATACATTGGAATAAACGGGAAATATTAAATTTTGTGTCTCATTACTTATGTATTGATTATATTTTTGTTGCCTAGGTATACTTTTTAACCTTGAACTCACCCATTGATAAAACAGATGAAAGTTACAAATTAAATATGAGAGGAAAACAAACAATATGATTTAAAAGCCATTCCTAGAAGGCAGTGAGTGGGTTTTAAAAGGAGGCTTCTGGGATATAAAGTAAAAATAAATTTTGAGTTTTGACAATTTATTTTTCCAATGCTTACTTCATTTCAGCATTTCCCACTTTCCATACCCCAGTTTGTCATTGAAGCCTTTATATTCCAAGGACATTTCTGTAGAGCTAATAGGGCTCAGGACTTACGTTATTAAAACTCTGCTTGGTTTTACTTTTCACTATGTAGTCTCTCCCAGCTATGGCTGTCACTCATTAGAGCCCCAATGTGCTGCATAAGGCAATGCTTTGTAAACAAGGTCCAGGGGGTCAAATGCTATGTTACCAGTGAGGAAAGCAAAGAGACAGCAGAAAATCAAAGAGATATACTGCAGGGAACAATATATGTGTCATAAAGTTTGGGGTTGTGTGGTGTTTAAATGAACTTGCTTAACATTCAAATCCCCAGAGTTTTTCACTTGCGGCGTTTGCCAGTGAGACTATGGCTCATTTGCACATACTGCCTTCTCTAAAGCTTCCCCTTGTTTCCCACCAACCTAATAGTGCAGACCTAGAACAGTGCATCCAACAAATCACAAAGCATGTCTGCATTCTGCTATGTATCAAAGTCTCTTAATATGCCAGCAAAGTTCTCCAAGGTCAGGAAGGCAGTTTATCAACATTTTATATACCTTATAGCAGCAATAAATTTATTCTAGTGTAGGATCTATGAATATTTCAGATGCTCTATGAGAAAAATTCTTTGTCTTTAGATAGTCTGTGTATCCCAGAATTTGGACACAAGACACAGTCATTTTTCTCTATACCATGTTTTCATTGTTATTCAGTTCCAGTTAATGTAAAGCTATTCAGGTACTTTCTATAATATATGCTATTTAATAATGCAATTTTTATTTAGAAATTCAAAACTTTGATATTTTGTACATTAAATTGATTTTTATTCATATTCTGAATTTGTGCTGTATTAAACTTTTAGTTCAAGAAATAGGTTTCCAATGGTTTTCTCAAGCATCCCACAGAAAATTATTTTTCATATTTTGAGTTTTGCCTATTTGTTTTTTTCCTCTTTATCACATTATAATTTAGAACTCAAAACAACTATAATGCAGTCAGGTAAAGGTCTTTAATTTTGGATTTGATGATATTAGTGCTTTATCCATTTTTCAGATTAAGTGGTGTAAGTTGTCAGGCACCCTCAAAAGTTTTTTACAATGTCTTCTTACTGTACAAGGATAATTCTAAGACCTATATTTTGGGCAAATTTTTTTTTTTTTAAGAAAAGCTGAAGTGATAATGAGAAAGGGTTGGAAGTGGGATTTTGTTTTTTACCTTTTAGTCAACTTCAAAGTTAATTTGCTGTCGTACCTGAGACAGGAGCTCAGTTTGTTTAAAGATTGAGAATTGAGCTTTATCTTTTTTCATTTCTTTTACACACACACACACACACACACACACACACACAGAGATAGTTTGTACATATATACCTCCCCTTATTCCCAAATATGCTTCCCTGTAGTCAAGACCCACTAAGCGGTATTTAGATGAATCCCACATTTAGAAGGAGTCTTAACAAATTTGGCTTTAGGTAAAGCCTAATTTATTTCTATTTGAAGGTTATTTTTTGTTTCGTTTTGTCACTTATCTACAATTTGCCGTTCCTGACCATATGCTTTGCCCATATTTATGAATTTGCTGTTATACAGAACACACTGTTGTCTTGAGCCTCGTATTATTTTTACTTGATTTCTTGGCACTTTTAATCAAGCTCATTTTTTTCATATTCATGACTTTTATTCACATAGGTACCACTATCAAATATGTTACCTAATATCTGCTCTGAACTTTATAACTCCCTGATCAGCTTTATTTTACTGACTTTATATTTTATATTCATCTCTTGGCATTGAGAAGTTTTATACTAAAGTTAGCCTCCTCTCCACAATAATCACTTGTTTCTTATCAGATGTGCTTTCAGCTCACATGTAATCTCTGTTTAAACATGGCTAACTGAATTGGACCATGAGATATTGTTTCAGTATGAGATATTTCCATATGTTTGTTTGTTTTTTGCTGTTGTTGTTATTTTCTTTAGAATTTGAACCCTATGGCAAAATTATGTATGAATAAGGGTAAGGGAAAATACATAACGGTTTACAATCACATCCTCTCTCCCACCCTATGGTTATACTTTTTTAAAAATTATACTTTAAGTTCTAGGGTACATGTGCACAACATGCAGGTTTGTTACATATGTATGCATGTGCCATGCTAGTGTGCTGCACTCATTAACTCATTTACATTAGGTATATCTCCTAATGCTATCTCTCCCCCCTCCCTCCACCCCACAACAGGCCCCAGTATGTGATGTTCCCCATCACATACTCCTGACCACATCAACACTCCTGACTGCCAGCCTCAGTGTACCTTCGCTCCAGAGTGGACATAAGCTGTTCACTTATTGTGGATCAGCTCTGGCCTGGCACCCAGTGAATTTCTCTGCTGTTCAATGAGCTGTATAACCTATTTTCCATGGAGATACAAATGTGAGCCTTGAAGAGATTGCCTTTCTCTATGTGTTATTCAGTCCTAGTGTATGCTAAAAGCATATTTACCTGGTAATTGCCCTGGCTAGAACCTCCCATACAGCATTGAATAGAACTATCAAGCAGGGACATCATGTCTTATTTCTTATCTTAGAAGGAAAGTTTTCAGTCTTTCATGATTATGCATAATGTGACCAATGGGTTTTCCATAGATGTTCTTTGTCAGATGGAAGAAATTTCTTTCTATGTCTAGTTTGTTGACTGTTTTTATAATAAAAGGGCATTGAATTTTTTCTAAGGCTTTTAAATATCTATTGAGATGATTGTGTGGTGTTTGTTCATTATTCTACTAATGCGGCATATTAAACTGACTGAGTTTTGTACGTTACAACATCATCGCATTCCTGAGATAAATCCCACTAGGTAATTGTGTCTTATCCTTCTTATCTTGCTGGTTTTGGTTTGTATTATGTAGAGGATCTCTATATCTGTAATCATAGAAGATATTAATTTGTACATAGTGTTTTGGTTTTTTTCTCATGATGTCTTTTCCTTGTTCAAGTGTCATGGTAACATGGTCTCATAGAAAGATGTCTACTTTCATTCTATTTTGAACAGATAACACACATTTTATGATTTATACATTTTCAAATGTATAGAGGAGTGACTTATGACCATAGTCTGTTCTGGAGAACCATATGCAGTTGAGAAGAATATGTATTCTGTCATTGGATGTGATATTTCTATGGATGTCTGCCTTAGTATTCTGGTGTTTTAAAAATCTGTTTTGATTTCCCTTTTACATGACTGATTTTGAGAGGCATGTATGTGTGTGTGCGTATGCACATGTACACATGCATATGTGAATTTTTTACCGGTCTTACCGTGGTAAGTTTCATCACAAGTGTTTTACTTGTATTTGTATTTTCAAATAACTGAACTTTTTTCTGCTTTGTTTTAAACTATATTTCTTTTCATTAAAAAAAGTCTGTTCTCAGGCCAGATACAGTGGCTCAAACCTGTAATCCAAGCACTTTGGAAGGCCCAGGAAGGAGGATTGCTTGAGGCCAAGAGTTTGAGAGCAAAATAGCAAGACCCTTTTCTCTACAAAAATTAGCCTGGTGTGGTGGCCTGTGCCTGTATTCCTAGCTATTTAGGAGGCTGAAGCAGGAGGATTATTTGAGCACAGCCTGGGCAACACAATCACATCTTGTGTTAAAAAGAAAAAAAAAAATATATACACGCACACACATACATGCACATTCACACACACACACACATATATATCCTTTCATTTTTATTATTTTCTTTCCTTTGGTTTAGGGGGCTTAAGTTTCTACTTCCTTTCTTTCTAAGTACTTGAGTATGCTTAATGTGCTGATCTTAAACCTCTTCTCAAATACATTTGTTTATGACTATGAATATCACTCCCAGTGCATGTTTATATTTCCCCAAATGTTTTATATGTAAAATCTTTACTATTTACTCAAAAAGTTTTTCTAATTGGCATTGTAACTAATACGTTAACCTAAATAGTTATTTAAATGTGTATTCTGTAATTTAGAACATTTAGACATTTTTTCTTTTTTTTTTTTTATTATACTTTAAGTTCTAGGGTACATGTGCATAACGTGCAGGTTTGTTACATATGTATACTTGTGCCATGTTGGTGTGCTGCACCCATCAACTCGTCAGCACCCATCAATTCGTCATTTATATCAGGTATAACTTCCAATGCAATCCCTCCCCCCTCCCCCCTCCCCATGATAGGCCCCAGTGTGTGATGTTCCCCTTCCGGAGTCCAAGTGATCTCACTGTTCAGTTCCCATCTATGAGTGAGAACATGTGGTGTTTGGTTTTCTGTTCTTGTGATAGTTTGAGAAATACATATTTTGTTAGTTTTTTTCATGATTAAATTTGGGCTATGAATACTACCGACGTTATAAGGTTGTTGTCAGGATTAGATGAGTTAATATGCTTGAAGCTTTTTGGAGATTTCCAGGTGCATATTAGGTACTATAGTTAGAATTCCTGTATTTTTGAATGACAAAAATGTTGTTTAAAAAATAAAGTTAAAAGTAAGCACTTTGAAAATTTTTCTCCCATTCTGTATGTTGCCTGTTCACTCTGATGATAGTTTATCTTGCTGAGCAGAAGCTATTTAGTTTAATTAGATCCGATTTGTCAATTTAGGCTTTTGTTGCAATTGCTTTCAGTGTTTTAGTCATGGTCTTTGCCCATGCCTATGTCCTGAATGGTATTGCCTAGGTGCCTAGGTTTTCTTCTAGGGCTTTTATGGTTTTAGGTTTTACATTTAAGTCTTTAATCTATCTTGAGTTAATTTCTTTATAAGGTGCACAGAAGGGGTCCACTTTCAGTTTTCTGCATATGGCTAGCCAGTTTTCCCAGCACCATTTATTAAATAGGAAATCCTTTTGCCATTGCTTGTTTTTGTCAGGTTTGCTGAATATCAGATGGTTGTAGGTTTATGGTGTTATTTCTGAGACTTCTGTTCTGTTCCATTTGTCTGTGTGTCTTATTTTGTACCAGTACCATGCTGTTTTGGTTACTGTAAACTTGTAGTATAGTTTGAAGCAGGTAGTGTGATGCCTCCACCTTTGTTCTTTTTGCTTAGAATT
Organism: Colobus angolensis palliatus; assembly: GCF_000951035.1. Classification (NCBI taxonomy): domain Eukaryota; kingdom Metazoa; phylum Chordata; class Mammalia; order Primates; family Cercopithecidae; genus Colobus; species Colobus angolensis. The sequence goes on from NW_012111364.1 coordinate 6,982,773, forward strand.
TTCTTGGCTATACAGACTGTTTTTTGGTTATAGGTGAAATTTAAAGTAGCTTTTTCTAGTTCTGTGAAGAAAGTCAGTGGTAGCTTGATGGGAATACCATTGAATCTATAAATTACTTTGGGCAGTATGGCCATTTTCATGATATTGATTCTTCCTATCCATGAGCATGGAATGATTTTCCATTTGTTTGTGTCCTCTCTTATTTCCTTGAGCAGTGATTTGTAGTTCTCCTTGAAGAGGTCCTTCACATCCCTTGTAAGTTGTATTCCTAGGTATTTTATTTTCTTTGTAGCAATTGTGAATGAGAATGCACTCATGATTCGGCTTGACCCAGCAGTCCCATTACTGGGTATATACCCAAAGGATTATAAATCTTTCTACTATAAAGAGACATACATATGTATGTCTATTGCAGCTCTATTTGCAATAGCAAAGACTTAGAACCAACCCAAATCCCCACCAATGATAGACTGGATAAAGAAAATGTGACACATATACACCATGGAATACTATGCAGCCATAAAAAAGAATTAGCTCGTGTCCTTTTCAGGGACATGGATGAAGGTGGAAACCATCAGCCTCAGCAAACTAACACAGGAACAGAAAACCAAACACCACATGTTCTCACTCATAAGTGGGAGGTGAACAATGAGAAAACATGGACACAGGGAGGGAAACATCAACATCGGGGCCTGTCAAGGGAAGGGTGGCAAGTGGAGGGAAGAGCATTAGTACAAATACCTAATGCACGTGAGGCTTAAAACCTAGATGAAGGGTAGGTAGGTGCAGCAAACAACCATGTCACATATATACCTATGTAAGGAACCTGCATATTCAGCACATGTATCCCAAAGCTTAAGGTAAGATAAAAAATAACTAACAAATATACAAATAAATAATAAGCACTTGGAAACAACAAGAGTATGTTTTTAAATCACCAAATAATATTTAAGCAGATAAATCAGAATGAAGAAATACAGACACAGAGAAATAAGAGCATAAAATTGACAGAAATAAGACTAAGTATGTCAAAATGACATGAATATAATAAAATTATACTCCTCTGGCTATAGAAAAAAAATGGAGGCGAAAATATATAACATAGACCTGTCGAGGCACTCACACCTGTAATCACAGTACTTTGGGAGGCCAAGGTTGGCGGATTGCTTGAGCCCAGGAGTTCAAGAACAGCCTGGGAAATATGGAAAGACCCTGTCTCTACAAAAAACTCACAAAGTCGCCAGGCATGGTGGCGCACACCTGTAGTCCCAGCTACTTGGGAGGCTGAGTTTGGAGGATTGCTTAAGCCCAAGAGGCACCTTGGAGCCTGAGAGGTGCCCTGGAGCCTCGGAGGCAAAGATTGCAGTGAGCTGAGACCACCATTGCACTCCAGCCTGGGTGACAGAGTGAGACCCTGTTTCAAAAATAAATACATAAATAAATAAATACCATTAATTAATTAAAATAATATCTATCTATCTATCTGTCTATCTATCTATCTATACATATAAATGATGCCTAAAAAGGGTACTTCAAACTATTACCTGCAAAGTTTGTTTAGTCATTGACCAAACTGATTTTTCCTTCCTGAGAGTAGAGCAAGAGTATGCTTCCCAGCCTTCTTTATAGATAGGTTTGATGACCGTTCTACATTCTGGCCAATAGAATGAGAGTAGAAATGTTTGCCCTTTAAGATCTGGTGCATAAAATCCTCTCAAGGGCACAGCACCATACCCTTTCCTCTTTCAGCCAGCTGATATCAGTGTCTGGCAGAAGCATGGTAGCCACATGGTGAAGACAATGAGGCAACAAGATGAAGAAATCCTGAGTTTCTGAATCACTGGTGTGAGAAGAGCTTCCCATTAATTAGGCAAACTCAATTTTACCTTTTCATGGCAAAATTAAAATAAAATTTTAACGTTTAAAGCCACTAAAATTTTAGGCTTTGTTTCAGGAACTATAAAAAATTATAGAAAAAGATTTGCCAGAAAATGACAATATAAAAACAAAACAAACAAATATGGTGTCAGTATTTATTTTATATGAAAAACACATTGAAGGAAAAAATTTCTTAGATCATTTTATATTCATAATGTGTAAAATCCACAATGTGAACTCAAATCATGAACATTTATTGACTAAATAACAAAATTACTCTTTTGTTAATATATAAAACAAATCTCAATAGCAGAAATATAAAGAAAAATATGAAAGTGAGATTATTACAGGACAATTTAACAACTCAATTGAAATTTTATTGAGCAGGTAAAGGAGTATTAATCAAAATTGATTATATAATAAACTGCAAAGAAAATCTCATTTAAATAGTGAATGTATGGATCACATTTGCTGATTATTATCCAGTACACACTAGAACATCAAGAACAAAACCTAATCTTTATAGATTTATTTAAAAAGTTTCCTACATATTTAATGATAAAAGGTGAAATGAAGCCTATAATTACAGATTATTTTAAAAGCTTAAAAATGTTTCATTAATTTTAGCACCTAATTATCGATAAAAATCCAAAAAAAGCAATCAAAGAGCCTTTCCTTCGCATAATTAAAAGAAGGTATCTCAATCCAAGAAGTGTGTGTAATGTTGGAAAGTAAAACAACACAATTCCAGAATTAAAAATGTGAAGTAGATTAATGCCATCATCAGTATCCCTAACCCATAAAACAGAAATAAAAAACAATTAGAAATACAGAGAAAAAAGACTTCATTATGTCTGCTAATATCTTTGCGTATCTAGATAGCATAAAAGAACCCATGAACTATTTTTAAAATTAATGATAAAAGAATGTTGTTTCTAGAATGAATAAAGAAGCAGGAATCAATAGTTTTCCTATATATTTGTAATTCTCGTAAGAAGATTTCCGTTGACAGTAGCAATGAAACAAATGAAAACCAACAAAGAATAGGATTTTTGAAGAAAATTGAAGATGTGTTTAAAAATTTACACGAAGTTTGTAATGAGTATGCACTGATACCTTGTTCCTGGATGGATTAAATGTATTTTTTTCCCACTTTACGTTAATTTTTTGATTTTAGAGAAATTTTTCTCTCTATATATATACATATTTTTTAATATTTAGAAAAGGTTACATTGGGTTAAATTAAAATAATTAAGAATGAGGAAAGTTTATAACTTGTTTTGAGAAGAAATGAAGGAGAATATAGTTCAGTAATTCTTGAATGGACAAATGAAATATAAGGCAAGTTACAAAAGAAAATAAAAGTTCAAAAATCATGACAGAAACCTTCTACTTCAGTAATGACAAAAACTGTGAATTAAAGCAATAAAATCTTTCTTTCCACTACCAAAATGGTAAAATTAGTTAAAAACATATGCTAACCAATTTTTGTAAATGTGTGGTGAGCCAAACTTTCATAAATTCAAGGTGGGAGTAAAATATGGTGCAAACTTTCTGAAGGCAATCCAGAAATACCTATCAAAATCCTTAAAAATGCACATACATCTTTCATCTAGTAAGTCTATTTCTATGAATATTCAGAGTCCTGTTTTTCATAGGGGAAAATTTCAAAACAAAGTGAAGACTAAAATGTCAATAATAATTGTGTCATTAATTACATAAGAGTTTCATATTCTTCTCTGTAACTTTTAAATTCTCTACAATGACATTTTTTTTTCCCCTGTTGGGAAGATCAATATGATTAATTTTTAAAAAAATTTTATTATGTAAAGCCACAAAATAGAGGTAATATATATTTGTCAGCACCTGGTAATAATGTTTACGTGTGATTATCTTGCTCAATCATTGTTGCGAGATAAAAGAAAAATTAAAAAAAGGGAAAAGCAAAACAGTTGGAGGGAAAATACTTTCAATGTATAAATTGACAAGAGTATAAAGAATATTTAAGTGAATTTAAAAAGTAGTAACAAATTAATGTGGAAATATAAACGGGCAAATAATATAAGCAATACATTCCAGAAAACTTTAAAAAGTCATGTTATTAAAATAATTTTAAATCTTTTCAATTTCATAAATAATCATGAAAATAAAAATTAAAGTTAGAAGTCTATTTTATAATCATAAATTGGCAAAAATTTAAAAAGTCTGACATTGGACATAAGAAAGAGTTTATAGCGGTGAGAACTCTCATAACCGGACAATCACAGGAAAAAGGATACAATAATTCTAAAAGAATGTATCAGTTTTATTCAAGTCTATCTCTTCTATCCAGGGAAAGTGCAAGCCTATATACATCTATTCAAGTATGTCACTGTACCGTCTTTTTATTTGAAATAGACCCACACTGAAAACTACCCAATGCCTATAAATAATAGAATGAATAAACTGTGTTGTAGTCTACATATGGACTCTACAGATGATGTTGAGTAAAAGCCAAGGATCACAGAATAGATGAATTATGAAGGCTCATATGCCATTTAAAAACATGCGATGCACTACTACATACTTACAAATCTGCATCTACATTTATGTATCTATAGTTAAGAGATACATGAAATAAAAGTAATAAATGTTTTTAGGAATTATATAAACTGTATAAAAATGCCAAACAGGGTGCTGGTTCCATTTGGGCAGAAAATATGAAACTGGAATTAGAATTGAGGGAGTAGGATGAAATTGCCAAATACAGTTGCAATGTGTTATTCCTCTTATAAATGATCTGAAGCAAATACAGTAAAATGTTGCAATTGGAAAAATCTAGGTGTGACTTTCAAAGTGTTAATTTTTTTATTTTCTTTAATTTTCTAACCTCTTTATTTTTTACAGTAAAATAAAGAAAAATAAAGGCAACATCCAGTTGAGCTCTCCTGGCCAGAATATGACAATATAATACTTAATCAGGTCATGACATGTCTTCTAGAGACCGCCATAAAGTAAAAGGACAGTGTTCTAATGGACTATAGAGAAATTTTAATGTATAGAATCTATGCGGATAATCTGAGCATTAATGGTAGATATTAGAAAAACATTTTATGAAGGTTTGACTCAAGGAGGATTATTTACGAGAAGATTCCTGAAGCCATCCAACCACCCATCCAATAAGCTAGCCTTCTTTCTGTGCATTTTCTGAGGATCCACTATGGAAAGAAGGAATAGAAATAGATAAAAAAAGATATAGTAACATAACAACTTATTTTAGCATAAATCCTCTTTTATTGGCTAATAATTATGAGGTTAATATTATCATTTTAGTACTTTTGTGTTTAAGGTGCTATAATAAACAATACGTATGCTTTATCATATTTATTCAAATAATTCTGCAAAACACGTGTGAGTGTTACCTATGTTTTATAATTGGGGAAGTTACTTTAAAAATATTAAGAGTATGCCTTAGGTTACAGTGCTGCCATTAGGTCTAAACAATACTCAAAATCAGAAACTCTGACTGTGAAGTTAACTATTTTAATATACCATCATGTCTCAGCCTGAAGTATGCTTTATTTATGAGGGTAATGAGAAGAAATAAGAGAGTATTGTAGGTTACTGCGCACGCATGGGTGTGTGTGTGTGTGTGTGTGTGTGTGTATGTCTGACGACATGTGGAAAATTTGCAAGCATTATGACTCTGATACTGAATGAGATTATTTGATCCTTTTATTGTTGTTATGACTTCATCATGTTTCAAATTCTGGGATCTTTACTTTTTATTATCTGATCAATATTACTGTAGACCAGAGGATAGAGATGGATCTCATCTGTTTTAATAGTATCATCTAGTTGACATAGGAAAGCCACAAACTATTCATGCTAGAGCTGAGAGGTATGAGGTATAATCAGGATTCAGATCCAAGGTAAAATAGAAGAAGTATTTCAGTGCCGTAATCCCCAAACATAAGACAATATTTTCCATTCTGATTGGACAATATATTGCTTCTCAAAAACTGCCATCGAAAATGCTTTACAAAATAAGGACATAGAAACCAAAACCCAGAGTTTATTTCAGCAATGTGTGTGGCAGCCTTCGACTTTATAGTTCCAATTGGCCTACTGACCTAGTAACACAAAGCAAAGGGTAAGACATTAGCAAAATAAAATGGCTCATTAAGTACTCACATGTGGGGAAAAGAAAGAGAGATCAGCCTGTTACTGTGTCTATATAGAAGGAAGTAGACATAAGAGACTCCATTTGGTTCTGTATTTGAGATGTTGTTAATCTGTGACCCTACCCTTGCAACCTTGTCCTTGCAAGAGACATGTGCTGTGGTGACTCAAGGCTTAATGGATATTGGGCTGTGCAGGATGTGTCTTTGTTAAACAAGTACCTGAAGGCAGCTTGCTGGTTAAAAATCCTGCCCGTCCCTGGGCAATGGAACATCTCGGTGTAAAACCCATTGTGTGCTTTGTTTACTGAGCAAGGAGAAAACCGCCTTTAGGAATAAGGTGGGACTTGCTGGAGCAATGCCGCTAAAAGGTTTATGGAGAGTTTGCATATGCATCTCAAGGCACAGCATTATCCTTTAAAGTTATTCATGTCACAGGGATTTTTGTTCATATGTCTTACTGCTGATTTCCTCCCTACAATGATCCTATTGTCCAGCCACTCCCTTATGTTTAAGATGGTAAAGATAATTATCAATAAATACTAAGGGAACTCAGAGACCGGTGCCAGCGTGGGTCCTCTGTAAGCTGAGTCCCGGTCCCCTGGGCCCCACTTTTCTTTCTCTATACTTTGTCTCTGTGTCTTATTTCTTTTCTAAAGTCTCTCGTTCCACCTAACGAGAAACACCCACAGGTGTGGAAGGGCAGGCCACCCCTTCACTCACAGAGTTCCTTGGCAGTGTTAAAATCTTGCTATTTACCGTGTCATTGCCAAATGTTGTTCCCTTATCAGTAAGGAAGGCCATAGAAAATAGACCCAGTGAAAAGGAATGTGTAGACAGTCTTGTGCCATTAACCTCAGCAGCATAATCAGTCCAGCACACAACTGTGGTGGGCTATCAAAACCATAACATTCCTAACAGGATATATTGCTTTTCCACCTGGAGAAGGACAAAGTGATAAAAGTCTAAGGAGCAACTAACACAATCCCTGATAAATTAATGCTCTTCTTTTTGAAAAAAAGTAAAAAAAAATAGTACGAACAATACTAAGGAAGATGCAGTTAGACCTTTGTGGGCTCTCAAAGAAAGTAAAATGACAAATTTTCTCTAATCGCTTAACTTTATGAGTGGCAAAACCTCATTTGCTGAAGGGGATAATACATTTGTGAGAGGAGAATAAAAGTATAAAATGTGATTTGGGAAAATTAACTTCCTGGAAGACTAGATAATCTGAACCCATAACTTTGATATTTACTACAAAAACATATTTTCTGAAAATCCATAAATGTGATGATTCTTACTAAAGTTACATTGGTTTAAAAAAAGATGCTTTGCATTTTTCATTCTTAAAATAATTTTGGTAAATTTAACAAGATATTATTTGCTACATTACCCAAATTTGTAAAACCATAGGTGATATTCTACATGCCTTAGAAATATCAAGGAAGAAGAAACTAAGGCAGAGAGATAGTAAGTAATTTATCCAAAGTTACACAGTAACAAGTAAGGCAACCTGAATTCAAGTACAATATTTACTCTCATCTAGTACCTTAAAGGTCAGTAAAAGTTCTCTGAAGGGTCAGATAGTAACTATTTTCAACATGCAAGTTTTAAAGTCCTCTGTTGCAACAAGACAATGAAGCTGCTGAATTATGAATGCAGAAATAGACATTCATAAATGAAGAGTCATGGCTGTGTTCAAGTAAAACTTTATTTACAAAAATCGGTAATATGCCAGATGAACAGTGGTGTGAAGAGCTGTGTACTACTTAGTGATAACTTCCTCAGACTCATATTCGGAAAACATTGCTATTATAATAATTATCAGAAAGTATTTCTAAGATTTGTATTATGAGACATGTATTTACCTGACATCTGTTTTATTTATATTACTGTTGAGAGGCTGTCTGTACGTGATTTTCTGGGACATGGATAGATGAAAGCTCTTGAACATAGATCTGAATTTATATCTCTTAGGATCTATTTTTTTTTTTTTTTTTTTGAGACGGAGTCTCGCTCTGTGGCCCAGGCTGGAGTGCAGTGGCCAGATCTCAGCTCACTGCAAGCTCCGCCTCCCGGGTTTAGCCATTCTCCTGCCTCAGCCTCCCGAGTAGCTGGGACTACAGGCGCCCGCCACCTCGCCCGGCTAGTTTTTTGTATTTTTTAGTAGAGACGGGGTTTCACTGTGTTAGCCAGGATGGTCTCGATCTCCTGACCTCGTGATCCGCCCGTCTCGGCCTCCCAAAGTGCTGGGATTACAGGCTTGAGCCACCGCGCCCGGCCATCTCTTAGGATCTTATCCTCTTTGATATCCAGCTGAAATTCCTATGCACATACAAACTCAGATCAATCAAATCAATACTGGAGTGACAATCACAGGATTGAGATGTCACTTATATCCTTACTACTTTCTTCTTATTGTTTTCCCATTAAAAATGGAACAGAATAAAATGACAGAAATACCGTCCTTGTAGTCATTATAGATAATCTTGAAAGTGCTTTACTGTAATTTGAAATAACATGGAAATGTAAACAAATAAATAAATGGTATTCAAACACAACAAATGAGCTCTTCTTTTCAATAACCTATTTTGAGTGGTATTGTTTCCCATCACTGTCAGAACAGGTATACTCACTTCAGTGTGACTAGATTTATGTCAATTACTTACAAAATATTGACATAATCAGCAAATCCCTCAAACATTTCCTTAATATCAACTGCCATTTAATGGAAAATATTTTCTGTGAGATATAAAAAGTGATTCAGTATTCCCCTGGTTATGACGGGAACATTAAGATTTAGCTGCAGAATTTTAACAGGACTTTGCCAGGCAGTACTAGAAGAGCCCTGGAATTGTTGTTCCTAATGCTTATATTGGTACCCTGTGGGTAGAAGAAAGAATAAATGCCAACTCTTCCTTAGTGAGGTCTCCAGTAGCTCTAAGAGAGCCTTTACCAGTTCAATGTAGAGCCACTCAGCAACAGCAGAATTTCTGAAATGCTAAGTGTTTTTTTTCTCATTTATAGAAGAGAAAAAGATACTGCATAAAAAAGTTTCTGTTGTTGTTATTGTTTTTAAGACAATGATATTCATTATGGAAATTTATTTAACTCCATCCAATACATGATCTTAGAAAGCTCATGTTGTGTTATACCAAGTATTTTTTGGGGGGTGAGGGGAACTTTGTTGTTTACCTACAGGCTGTGTAAGTAATTGGGTTAGTGCCATCTAAGTCATTATATATGTGTTAGCATTGATGACTGAAACGACCTCTCTTAAACGGATTATTGAAAATAAAAGGCAAATCTCTCGTCCTTGAATTTTATAAATTATTTTTAAGTTACCATTTCATTCAAAAAATAATATATGTTAAATACAGTCAGGAGAATTATTAACAGTCATATTAATATAACAGTAAGATTAGTAAAACCTAACACATCATTGCCCCCTTTGCAATAGAATATGCCAACATACCTTAAGTCCCTTTCTGAATGCATTTCTCTCTCTCCCCTTGCCAGAAGCAACCACTCAACTGAATATTCTTTTTATTACTCTCTTGTTCTTCATAGTGGTGGCTATCGATCTTGACTACACATTGAAATTATCTTGGGGGCTGCAAAAATACTGATGCCGAAGAGACACCCTCAGTGCCTCTGATTTAATTGGTCTAGAGTATAGCCTTCATGCTCTGCGGTTAACTGATAGAATGACATTATTTTCCACACAAAGTCTTAGCTGATGAGAGCTCTGTGTCAAGCGTTGTAAGACGCTCGACTTAACTCTCCTCAGATTCCCTTATAAAAGAACCGATGCCAAGGCCATGATGCATTCACTTCAAATCTCTTTCAAATAAAAACACATGGACGATTTGGATTCCTATTTTTCCTCTTTACCTTCCTTTTCTCTTCCAAACTCCTCATTTCTTCTTGTTACTTAGTTGTTATCAACACTGAGCATGGAGCATTTGGGGAATAGGAAAGTTGATTGGAAGAAAAAGTTGCCTTTTGAAAAAGTAGCACCAGCTGATGAACTGCCAAGTAGAAGAAGAAAAATATGCAGGGTCTTGCAAGCCATGTTCAAAGGACTGGATGGACTCATATAGACAAAGAAAATCACTGAAGCAATATCAGTGTGCTGTTAAACCAAAAAGGATACACCTATAATTAACAAGACGGGTTTACTGTTGCAATGAGGGGGAACACTCACCATGGGGAAAGGTGATAATCTTGATAACAGGTATTAGGAAAAAACTATAGTAGGGTTGGGCTCTTGTTAGGCAATTTGAGTATCTAGGGAAGGAGAAGTTCATTCTAGATTAGGTTCTGTCAGAAAGAGGGGGCAATTCCACAATGGAGTATCTCAATAAATCTTATAGGTTAGGTACACTGGAGCAGGGATACAGCTGTCATTGGTAAAGGAGCAGCAGCAGTTACTCATTTTAACTGAGTTAAGAATTGTGTAGTATATTGTGGCTTAAGTAGTGACTTTGTTTTGGGTTACTTTATAATGATCTCAAAATGACCTTATCTGGTGTTTATGCTCTCTGAAATTGTTTATATCCAAAAGGAGAAATATATGGCTTCACTGTATCAGGCTAGTTCCTGGATGTCAGAGTTTTTTGTTTTAGTTTCATCATAAAAGTGATCAAATTATTGACTTAACTAAAATAATGTGGAGAATGATTTGGATTAAGAAGAGACTGAACAAAGAGACCAGGCCAAAAAAGTTGTTTTAACAGATATTAAAATCTCTTTCAGTGTGAAAGATATAGAGTTGTTTAACATTATATAGATTCTAATTTTAGAGTTTGCATGAGAGATAATCGACATTTCAATGTGATGTGTTAACAAGATCATTCTTAATTTCTTCACAGTATTGAAATAAAGTTTTCATTAAATACTGGTGATGTCAAGAATTTACCTATTCTGAGGAATTAAAATAGAAAGCTGACCTTTTGAAACTGGGTTATTAAATTTTTTATTTAACTATGATTCACACTCCAGCTAAGTGTCTTAAATAAAACATAGTTTATATGTATATTGATCTGAGAATGGTAAACGAAATGTTCACTTAATGCACTAGCAATTCAGCAGCATTGGGATATTTTAAGAAGTTCATTGTAAGAACCTAAGATATTTGAAAATAGGAAATAGGCCATTCAGTTTAATAGAGCTGCTTTTCATCAGGAATATTAAATGTACTTTTCACATGGCAAATTAAGTGTATTATTATACTGGGCCATTTTGATACCATCTCACTATTGTAAAATAAAAAATGCCTGAATGTATTTCTTAGGTTGAAATAGTCAAACTTTACATTTTATGCTTAACAGAATTTGGAAACTTGATTGCCACAGTTCATTTATTACAGAAGATTTTTAGAGAGAACTATTGACTCATACACTCTTAATATTTTTATGTCACTGAACCATTTAAATAAGTCCGATTCTATGCATTGGTAAAAACATTAAGTTTAATACATACAGAGAAATTCCTAAGTGTGGGAGTGTAAGGATGAGTACACATCAGTGAAGCCTGAATGCACCTCTTGAAAATTCCCTAAAACTCCATATATTGGCTATTAGTAGCTTTCTTAGTTATATATAGCAAGTGAGAAGCATCTTGAAATCAAACTAAGGATTTTTTTTTTTTCTGTTCATTACAAATTGGTGTCATATACATTTTAGAGAAAGTTACATATTTATAAGAAAAACACAACATAAAATATCTGGTGGTTCATTAACATAAACTATTTTGTATATATTTTTCTTTTTACATTCTTATTCATCAACAATTTCAAATCCTGGATCTTTGTGCAATTTATCAAATAAAGAAATGCAGTGTTAACAAGGACAGACAACCAAACATCGTAAGTTCTCACTCATAGGTGGGAATCGAACAATGAGATCACTTGGACACAGGGTGGGGACCATCAAACATTGGGGCCTGTTGGGAGGTAGGTGCCTGGGGGAGGGATAGCATTAGGAGAAATACCTAATGTAAATGATGAGTTGATGGGTGCAGCAAGACAACATGACATACGTATACCTATGTATCAAATCTGCACGTTGTGCACATGTACCCTAGAACTTAAAGTATAATAAAAAAAAAAAAGAAAGAAATGCAGTATTAAGATGGCTTCTGAAAACAGGGAATTCATTTGCAATCTATAGAAATAACTCTTGTTAACTTGGTAATGTTTTTACCAAATTAAGTAGTAAGATAAGTTAAATGTTCAGTAAATTCTCACCTAATACAGGGCAAAAAATGACAATAACATATTTATTCTATTACATGCTCTTTTATTTCCTTCTGATGCTTTGTTCATCCCTCTTAACAACTGTCTCTCTGCCTCTCTCTGTCTCTATTTTTCTGTTTCTGTTACTTTATCTCTCTATCTTTCTTTCAAACTTTTTTTGTTTTTGTTTTTTCCCTCTTCCAGAAAATCCAGGAAAGAAATATAAAACTACCGATGGTCATCAGACCTGTAATGTGACTCTGAAACAAAACACTGTAATA
>NW_012111364.1:6996354-7124769 GCF_000951035.1 Colobus angolensis palliatus
GCCTGTAATCCCAGCACTTTGGGAGGCTAAGGCAGGTGAATCACCTAACGTCAGGAATTTGATACCAGCCTGGCCAATATTGTGAAACCCTGTCTGTACTAAAAATACAAAATAGATAGATACATAATACAAAATAGACAACTGATAGATAATTGTTTATTTAACATTATTGTGTTTGTTGCAATAATCAACTTTTTAACTTAAAAAGCATGTAACAAAATATTTAAATTTAGGAATAAAATTAAAATCTTAAAACCGCAAAACAAAATTAAAAATCACCTTGCAAGCAGTTAAACTGAATGAAAACGATGAATAATGGGAAAAATAGAAGAGAAATCTTTCTTCTAGGATCCAAAGGAAAATGTTGTAAAGGATACATATGTTCAAACAAACACTGAAAACAGTGGAAACAAAGACTAAAGTTAACTATAGGTATAGCCAACTAGTTAACTATATATACCTTTTTCAACCACTAGTAACCACTATTCTACTCTCTACTTCTACAAGATCATCCTTTTTAGTTTCCATATATGAGTGAGAAGATTTTATATTTCTTTGCCTGACTTATTCATGTAACATGTCCTCCAAGCTCACCCATATTGTCATGAATTACAGGATTTCATTCTTTTTATAGCCGAATACTATTCCATTGGATGTATATACCACATTTTCTTTATTCATTCATCCGTTGATGGGCACTTAAATTGATTCCATATCTTGGCTACTGTGAATATGCTGCAATAAACATAGCACATATATCTCTTTGACATACTGATTTCCTTTCTTTTGGATAAAAACCCAGTAGTGGGATTGCCTGGTCATATGGTAGTTACATTTTCAACTTTTTGAAGAAACTACCTATGGTTTTTTTTTTTTTAAAATAATGGTTGTATTAATTTACACTTCCACCAACAGTGTATAATAGGTGTCTTCTTTCATCTGCATCCTCTACAGCACTTGCTAATTTTTGCCTTTTTTGTAGCCATTCTAATTGGGATGAGATGATATCACATTTTGGCTTTGACTTGCATTTCTCTTATCATTAGTGATTAGTATTTTTTTTCATAGACTTAGACATTTGTAAGTCCTCTTTTGAGAGTTGTGTATTCAGATCATTTGCTCTTTTTTTAATTGGACTACTAGTTTTTGGCTGTTGAGTTTCTTTTATATCCTGGATATTAATTCCTTGTCTGATGAACACTTTACAAATATTTCTTCTGGTCAGCAGTTTGTCTCTTCACTATTGATTACCTCCTTTGATGTGCAGAAATATTTTTTATTTTGATATAATCTCATTTGTTTATTTTGACTTATGTTGCCTGGGCTTTTGAAATGTTAGCCATAAATTCTTTGCCAAGACCAGTGTCTCAAAGTATTTTCTGTATGTTTTCTTTTAGCAATTTCATAGTTTTGAGTCTTTAAGTCTTTTATCCATTTTGGGTTGATTTTTGTATATGGTGAGAGGTAGGAGTCTAGTTTCATTCTTCTACATATGGATATACAGTTTTTCCAGCACTATTTATTTAGATCAATAAATGTTCTTAGCACCTTTGTCAAAAATCATTTGGCTATAAATAAATAGATTAATTTGGGGGTTTTGTTTCATTGACCTATGTGTCTATTTTTATAAGTATTATGCTGTTTTGGTTACAACAGCTTTGTAGAATATTTTGAAGATGGATAATGTGATGTCTTCAGCTTTGTTTTTCTTCCTCAGAATTACTTTGATTATTTGGGGTCTTTTGTGGTTTGTCCAAATTTTAGGATTGTATTTTTTCTGTTTCTTAAAGAATACCATTGGTATTTTGATAGGGGTTGAGTTGAATCTGTAGATCACTTTGAGTAGCATGGTAATTTTAACAATATTTCCCCTTCCAATTTATGACATGAGATGTCTTTTTATTTTTGTGGATATCCTCTTCAATTTCTTTCATCATTGTTTTATAGTTTCCTTGATGGACATTTTTCATCTCCTTTGTTAAATTTATTCCTAGGTATTTTATTTATTGGGTAGCCATCATACATGAAATTGCTTTCTTGAATTCTTTTTCACCTGGTTCATTATTGGTATACAAAAATGCTACTAATTTTTGTATGCTGATTTTGTATCCTGTAACATTACTGAATTCATCTATCCATTCTAAATGTTTTGTTGGTGAAATCTATGTTTTTCTGTATTTAAAGTCATGTTGGCAAAAAGATAATTTGACTTTCTTCTTTTCAATTTGGATGCCCTTTATTTCTTTCTTTTGCTTAATTGCTATGGCTAGGACTTTCAGTTCTATGTCGAATAAAAGTGGTGAGAGTGAGCACTCTTGTCTTGTTCCAGTTCTTAGAAAAAAAACTCAACTTTTCCTTGTGCAGTGTAATGTTAACTGTTGCACTCTTGTCTTGTTCCAGTTCTTAGAAAAAAAACCTCAACTTTTCCTTGTGCAATGTAATGTTAACTGTTTCTTTTGTCATATTTTGCTTTTATTTTGTTATACACTGGAACTCCTGTTCTTAACCTTATCTATAAAATCCTTTTCTGAGATAAAAGCATAAAATGTCACATAAATGAGCCATTAGTATGCATGTTTTTGGTCATATTTTGACTGACTTTCACACAAACAATGGTAAAAAAATTCTCTCCACAAGACTTCTGAGCATGCTACATTGAAAATAGCTCAGACAAGGCTGGGCGCGGTGGCTCAAGCCTGTAATCCCAGCACTTTGGGAGGCCGAGACGGGCGGATCACGAGGTCAGGAGATCGAGACCATCCTGGCTAACACGGTGAAACCCCATCTCTACTAAAAAATACAAAAAAACTAGCCGGGCGAGGCGGCGGGCGCCTGTAGTCCCAGCTACTCGGGAGGCTGAGGCAGGAGAATGGCGTAAACCCGGGAGGTGGGGCCACAGAGCGAGACTCCGTCCAAAAAAAAAAAAAAAAAAAAAACAAAGAAAATAGCTCAGACAAATAAGATTCTATGCCACCTATCTTTGCCTCAGAAATATATTTCAGAAGCTAATAATTTTCAGAACCTGGAAATAGTCTTCAGGTATGCAATTTATGTTCTTTATAAATTGTAGTGTCGTTTAGGACTCTTTGTTTAATCTTTGGTAAAAATAAATACTGGTGATTATATCTTTGATGACTTCTTGAGTACCCTTTAGCCTTCTAGTCTTAGGCTTTTAATTTTTTGTCATGTTTTTTTTCTCCAGTGCTTTGCACATTATTGAAATATTTTTGGCAACAATAAACAATTGGCTGCACAATAGCTACAAATACCAACCATAAAAGATTTACAATAACATCTTTGTTCACTATTGCTAGTGGATTTTTTAATGTCATAGTTTTTAATGCACTCAAGTAGAAATGAGAAACAAAAATTACTTGGTTCAAATTCTGAGACTTAATAGATCCTTTAGCCTTAAATTACAGATTAGAGATGGAGACTGCCCAGAAAATAAGTGGATGAGAAAATACACAACTCTTTTTTTTTTTTTTAAACAAAGGATTTGGTCAGAAAAAGAAAAGAAGTATATGTTGTTGTTTTTTTTTTTTTTATTTCTTTGTGTCTTTAGCAGATTAACATAACCTTCTCTGTTCAGTGTGCAGCAGTTGCCCATGGCTCAATGAAAGTGGACAGTAAGAATCACACAACTGAAAAGAATAACGAGACACCATTTTATTTATTGCCCTCACTAGGTTTACTTTACCTAAACCTTCTCTAGAGTTTTCATAAAAGCCTTTGGCAGAAATACAAAATTCTTAGGAGAGTCATAGTACTCTACTAAATCTCCACCATGGTATTCATAAACAATTTTCATATGTGCATATGGACTATTTGCCTTCTGTTGTTTTCCAGTTCTCAAGTTAAAATGTAATTACCACCACAAGTTAAATTTACATTGTCCAGTTCTAGCTCTCCTGCTCTTTCTGGTGTTTTACACAGAATCCTAGTACATTAAGAAAATAAACTCTCAGAATGCAATTAAAAGAAAACGCCAATTATTATAATAGTTTCCAATATAATTTTTTAACAACTTTATTGGGGTATAGTTGATATATGATAAACCACATATTGTTAAAAAGTAACATTTGATAAATTGTTATGTATACATCTAGGAAACATTACAATAATCAAGATAAAGAACATATTTATCTTTCTCAGAGTTTCTTGGTGCCCCAGTAAAATCTCTCCCTTTGTCACTGCCCTTATCATTACATTGCAGAAAAATATTGGTCTTTTTTTTGCATCACTGTAGATTAAATGTCATTTTGTAGTTTTATTTGAGTGGAATCATAAACAATGTGTTCTTTTCTGTTTCTGCCATTTTATTCAGCATAATTATTTTCAGATTCTTAAGTGCTATTGCATGTATCAATACTTTATTTCTTTCTATTACTGGGTGGTATACCATTTTATGAATATACCCATAACTTTAAAATACCTTTGCCTCTTGATGAAAATTAGTTTTGTTTCTAGCTGTTGGCTATTCAAAATGAAGTTGCTGTAAATATGCATACAGATTTTCATATACATATACAATCATTCCTCAATATGCGTGGGGAATTAGCTTGAGAACTCCCTGCAGATACCAAAATCTGTGGATGCTCTAAAATGGTGCAGGGCTTGTGTATAAACCATGCAAACATGTGAAACATATAAACTGTGCACAGCCTCCCATATACTTTAAATAATATAGAGATTACTTATAATACTTAATACAATGTAAATGATAAGTAAATAGTAGTTTTACTGTGTTGTTTAGGGAATAATAACAAAAAAAGCCTTTATCCATTCAATACAGATGCGCTCATCTATTATTTTAATTTTAAATATTTTAGATCCAAGTTTTGTTGAAACTACATATATGGAACAGATACAGAGGGCTGAATGTAGTTTTATTTCTTCTGGGTAAATATGTGGAGGTGGAAAACCTTGGTCATATGGTAGGTTTATCATTAATGTTTTCAGAAATTACAGAACTGTTTTCAAAAAGTTGGGCTGTTTGACATTTCCACCAGTAGTATATGGCAGTTCCAGTTGCTTCCTATCCTTATCAAAAATCGATATGGTAAATCTTTTTAATTTTAGCTTTTCTAATAGGTTTGTAGATGTGTTGTTGGGTTTAAATTTGCTTTTCCTAGAACTAATGATCTTCAGGATTGTAAAAATGTGAGTATTTGCTACTCATTTTTTTTTTATTTAGTTTACTATTCAGATTTTTTACTCATTTTTTTAAAAATAGGTTTTTAATTTTTCTATTTTTGAGTTATAAGGGTTTTTATATATTATAGATATAAATTATATGCCAAATATATAGTATGCAAATACTGTAATTCAGTAGCTTGTCCTTTCGTCCTTTTAACTGTGTCTTTTAAATTTTTAATCTTAAGAGTAAAAGTTGTAATCTTGATGAAGTCCGACATTTTTGTTTTCTTTGTAGATTATGTTACAGGTGTGATGTATTAAAAAACCTTAGCTGTATTCAGTCATTTCTGAAATCTCTATAATGTTTTATGATCTAGTTGTCTGTCTCAGTGACAAAACTACACTGTCTTGATATTGCTTTTGAAATTATTTTTTAAATCATGAAGTATTATGTGCTCAACTTAATTCTTCTTTTTCAAAGTTATTTTGGATATTATGAGTTCTTTCATGTGTGTTTTAGAAGATTCTTGTCACTTTCAACAAAACAAATCCTGCTTCCAGACTTTTGATACACATAGTATTGAATCTAGAGATAAATTTTGAGAGAATTTACATCTTAACAGTATTGAGTCTCCAGATGCATTAATGTAGTCTCTCTCTGCATTTATTTAGGAATGTTTTACTCTCAGTAATGCCTTGTAATTTTCGGTGTATGTGTGTTGCACATATTTTATCAGCTTCATCCCTAGATACTTCAAGTTTTTTATGCTATTGTAGGGGATATTTAAATATTCAATTTCTAATCTAGAAATGCAATTTGCCTTTGCATATATATCATTTAACCATCGTTGACTTATCAGTTCTAGATTTTAAATAAATGTTTCCAATGTATTCTCTACAAAGACGATCATGTGGTCTGTCAATGAAGTCATTTTTTCCCTTTCCATTCTGGATGCTTTTCGTGTATTTTTCTTGTTTTATTGCTCCAGAGAGAACCTCCAAAACAATGATGAGTAGAAGTTATACACATTTTATAATATATAGAAATATATAATGTATATATTGTATGTAACATGTATCATTATATTATTTTATCTTATATTTGCTCAGATTTTGTTTACAAGTTTTATATCTAAATCCATGAGAGATGTTTGTCTTTAATATTTTATTATTATATTTTATGGTTTTTGTAAAAGGGCAATGCTAGTGTCAGAAACTGATCTAGTACACATTTCCTCCTCTTCAACATGTTGGAAGTTTTTGTATTTCCATAAGTATTGGCTGCTATATTTTCCATAAGTATTGGCTAGAAATCATTAACGAAGACTTTAAGCTTTATTTTCTACTTGTGAGAATTAACTACCAATTCAATTTCTTTACTGAGAATAATAAAATTATCTATTTCTTGGTGTGTGAGTTTAGCAGCTTATGTCTTTCAACAAATATGCCCATTTCATCTAAAATACCAAACTTATTTGCCTACAGGTGTTAATATTTTTCTATTATATTTTTAGTATTTGCAGACTCTGTAGTGATGCCACATATATTGTTCATAATATTGTAATTTTTTTCTGGAAAATTTTGGAAAAGTTTTATTAAGTTTATTCATCTTCTCAAAGAACTTGTTCTTAGTTTCATTGTCTCAAAATTATTTTTTTGTGTTTTCTTTTTGGTCTTTTATTATCTCTTTAATTTTTATCATTTTTTTCTTTCTCTTAGCTTTGTGTTTTGTTTTCCCTTCCTTTTTTAGTTTATCAAGATGAAAGAAAATGTCATTGCTTTTTGACCTTCATTTTTTTCTCAATATTAATTGTTTACTGTTATAATTATTTCCTAATTGTTGCTTTAGACAAATTACATAACCTTTGGTACATTATATTTATATTTTTCTTTATTTTACACTATTTTTAATTTTCTTTTTATGATGTATTATTTAACCCATAGATTATTTTAGATGCATGCTTTCCAGTTCTCAAATATTTAAGGGTTTTTTACATATTTTTCTGTCCTATATTTTTTAATTTAATGGAGTCAGAGAAAATGCTTTATGTAATTTCACACTTTTTAAATTCATTGAGAATTATATTATGGCCAAGAATATGGTTCTTTTAGGTTAGTGATTGAGTATGCTTGAAAAACATGCATATTCTGCTTTAGTGTGGAGGCATATTCTTAAAATGTTAGTTAAAGTTGGTTGTTAACTTTCTATAGTCTAGCTAATTTTTGTCTACTTGTTTTATAAATTTTTATTTACAGTATTAAAATAACTATTATAAGTGTAGATTTGTCTGTTTCTTCCTACAGTTATATCAGCTTTTGCTTCATGTATTTTGTAGCTCTCTTCTTAGGGACATAAATGTTTATAATAATTGTGTCTTCTTTATTAACTTACTTCATTTCTGAGTACAGAATTCTAGGTTAACAGTTTTTTTTTTATTTTAGTACTTTTAAATATATTGCTTTACTCTATTATTTTATTGTTTCTGAAGAGAAATTTGCTATTAATTTTGTCTTTGTTCCTCTGTAAGTAGTATGTTTACTTTCTTCTCTGCTTTTAAGATTTTCACTTTATCACAGATTTTTAGTAATTTACTTACAATGGCCTTGATATATTCTTTTTTTCATTTTTCTTATTCTTGAAGTTAGTTAAGCTTTTTCAGATCTGTGGATTTATTGATTTCATTGTATTTGAAAATAATTTGGCTATTATAGCTTCAAATATTTCTCCCTACCTACCTATCTTGAGGTCAAATTATGCTTAGATTTGATCACTTGAAGTTACTTCATAACTCACGCTTTTTTTATTTTGATTTTTTCTCTCTCCCTGAGTTTCATTTTTAATAATTTGCCTTTCTATGTCTTCAAGTTCTCAAATAATTTCTTAATTGTTGAAACTGCCATAAACCTCATAGAGTCCTTTAAAAAAAAAAAAAAACTCATGCGTATTACTTATCATAGAATTTTCAAAGTTTCATTTTGGTCATTTTAACATACTAAAAATTCTTCCATAAATCTAATTAAATTAATGTCTTAATATTCTTGTCTGCTAATTCTATTACTGTGCTAGCTGTGGATTGTTTTTAATTCTCTCTTCCACTTATGAGTTATATTTCCTTGATTCTTTGCAATCTAGCTTTTTTTTTTTTTATTGTGACAGAAATTGTGAATTTTACATTGGTAATGATCTATATTTTGTTTGTATTATAAATAATCTGGAGCATTCTTCTGAAACAAAGTTAAATTATTTGCAAATAGTTTATTCTTTTGAGTTTTCATTATGAGATATCTTAAGATCAATAGGAATGGAGTTTAGTGTAAGCCAGATTATTCCACGCTAATGCAAGGCACTTTAAAACTTCTTAGTTTATCTGGTGCCTTATGAATTTTAAATTTCCTAGGCTAGCTGGCAGGAAGAGACACTATTCTCAACTCATTGTTACATCGAGGTGCCACTTCTGAAGACGTTCCCTGCCCCCCTCCCCACTTTAGCCTTGAGTAGTTTCCTCATGGCCTGTGTTAATCAATATTTTGGATACATTAGGAACTCATGGCTCCTGAAGATCTGAAGATCTTTGGTGCTTTTTGTGCAGCTCGCCTCTTTGGTACTCTGCTCTATGAACTGAACTCTACTTTTATTCCCAAATTCTCAGCTGTGTATCTTTCCTACTTCTCGAGCTGGATGGTTCTTTCTACATTTGCCACGTCCTGGAAACTTTTTCAGGACATTAAGTTGAAGCAATAGTATAATTTATCTTATTTGTTCCCTATTTCTTATGGATCACTGTCTTTCAGTGTCAGATACTCAATTTCTTGAAACCATTGTCTTATGTATTTTATCATGTTTTACAGTTGTTTCAAGGTGGAGATATATTTGATTTCTGATAGACACTCCATTTTCACTGGATTTGGAAGTATTCTTTTAACCTGTTATTTTCAGTTCCTTGGAAAGTACCTCGAGAATTATTCTCTGACAGAAGGGTTAATGATCAATAGGCATCTGGGTGAAGTGCTTGTCCAGGCCCCACAATTTCTAACCCTCATTCCTGGAAGTCTTCATGTAGGCTTAAAAATAGACAAAGGCAATGTCTAGCATGACAGAGACTGCTGCGAGGATGCCAGAAATTGTTTATTAATCTTTCAAGAATAACATGTTGAAAAATATTAGTCTAAGCTACTTTAGACAGACAAAATCCAGAGACAAGAATGTGAATCTTGCACCACTGAGACTTATTTAAAAAAATCCTAGCTTGTTCACTTAGTAAGTATTTACCCTAGTAAATTCATTGAGAGTTTCTCTGTAACATAAACTCAAGGAAGTCCTTGAGGGATCAAACCCACGAAAGGGGGCTAAAGTCACATTTAAAATAGTTTTTTTTTTTTTTTTTTAAATGTCAAATATCTCACAAATGTGCCTGGTCCTCAACCGAAGATTAAGAATTACAGATAGTTGGTGTTTTTATCATTTCAGTTTGTGGATGCATTTTTTTCTCCAATGTCATTCTCTTAATGAATTTTGTGCATAACATTCAAGTTTTTTTTTTTTTTCCTTAGAAAACATGAGGGAATTAACTAAAATGACAGAAATAGGTGATGCAAAAGTTCCTGATATTGTTTGTTGCGTATAGAAACTCATGGTTCAGTTATTAAGAGATATAAAAGAAAATTAATGGATTCAATTTTATGTTGTCAGATAAAGCAAATAAGTGGGTTTTTTTTGTTTGCTTAGAGTCAAGGTTTTCAAAAGGAAATATGTAGTTATTTAACCAAAGAGATCCAGTGAAAATTCTATAATTTAAAGCCAAATTAGACATGTAGATATATACTCATTTGTAAAATATTATTTCTCACTTTGTTTACTAAAATAATCTAGAGGCAAGGTCACCCTGATACGCAAACCTGGCAAACAGATGATTTCAACCCATTTCCCACTAAAGGAAATTATGTCTAGGGCATGAACGAATTTGAAGCATCTGAAACATCTTAGCAACTGAAAGTAAGAACCTTTTAAAAGATCAATGAAACATAGAAAAGGCCCTCCTTAGACCAAAATCATTGATAAATTGAATTTTTAGAGCAGAAGAATGACAGTCGATAAATGAATAATACAAAGCCTTTAAGGAGCCATGAGTCCCTAAAAAGGAGAAATAATAAAAATGCAAAAAAATGAGAAATAATAAAATATTCTCAAAGCAGGGTGAAAAATAGAATGAAGTATTATTGAATTTTGTTACTCATCTGTTGTATGGATGAGGAATACAGAAGTTGATAAACATCAAATTTAAAGACACTATACAAGTTCTGAAATTATGCCAAAAATTTAATACAATTATGTATACTAACTAGCTCATTATCAAAAAGGACACAGTTATATTTGCTGATAGCATGAAAATGTGACAAGACATTTTATAAGAAATATGACAAAAGAATCAATATTCTCAAAAGTTCATGAATGGACAATCCATAAAAGAAGATAAGTAATTGTCTAATGAGTAATAGAAACTATATTCAATCTCATGCAAATAAAAACATGCATAATATGATTTATTTATTAAATTAGCCAGGCTTTTAGATTTATCTCCTTCTGGTTTACCTCCACTTTACCTGAACATCTTCGATGTTTCTTAGGGCTCTTTTCCCTTGGCAGATCAAATTCTGATTTTTCTCTCTCCAGTATCATAGGACCATTACAAATTCAGCATAAGGGTCACTTCCATTTGTTTTCCTGGCTCTTGGACTTTGGCCTTTTAAGATTTGACTGCCTCTGAAGCTCTCTTGATTTCTCCAGCTAGATATTTTTAGTATTTTGCATAGCTTTGATTTGTGTTCTTGGTGGCAAGCATATTGTTGTACTATAAGCTAACCTAACACAGTCAGGAGAAAAATGAATGACATATCATTTTAAAATGCTGTTTTATTTTTTAGTTATTATTTTTTCAGTGTATTATTCTATGTTGATGAATAAAATGTCATCATAAGCTTGTGTATCTTCTTACTCTTTATCTAATTTCACCATTATGATTTACATTCTTCCGAGGTCAGAGGGGCTGTGTGTTAAATTTTCAAGGCACACCTCCTCTGCTGCAGTCAATTCTGACTCAGGTAGTGGGGCATCACCGGTGCTGCTACTGTAACTGTATTGGCTTATGCCTGACACCACGTTCAGTAATTCAGTGGGGAGGATCCTTGAAATTCTTTATTCAACATCTATGGACTGCTCCTTTGTTGTCATGTCTAAGTTAGCTATGACTGAGATATGAGAAAAGCTTGAGCTGCTTGGGTATTGTCAGTCATGTAGATTCATTTGTCTTCTAAAAACAAACACGTATTTGTAAAGAATATACATTTTTCTTTTAAAGCTGGATGTTGTAGTTCTGGTAATACTATCAATGCAGTTTTTTTTGTGGATAAGATGAGCTGCGTTGATCTTAGATTCAGCTTATATGCTATGAGTTTTCAATGTCTGGGAGACCAGAAAAATATATTTTTTCTTATTATCTGAATGTCACATATACCTATCGCTTACTGGATTGTTGAGGTAGTCATTGATG
Organism: Colobus angolensis palliatus; assembly: GCF_000951035.1. Classification (NCBI taxonomy): domain Eukaryota; kingdom Metazoa; phylum Chordata; class Mammalia; order Primates; family Cercopithecidae; genus Colobus; species Colobus angolensis. The sequence continues at coordinate 7,008,042 of NW_012111364.1, forward strand.
ACATGAGGAACTGCCGACCCAGATACTTAATTTTGTTTATACTGTCATAGACCCGCTACAATGTCATTGGTTCTTGTATTTGCTCTGTGCAGTGTCACTGAATTTGCTAGAAGAGTCTGTGCTAATATAGTTTTCCTATGAAGTACTGTGTTGTTCCATAGCCACTGGAAACACTCAGGTGAACCAGCTGTAAAAGAAGTTTGTTAATTTTTCTCTTGTAATTCTGTTATGTATTTGTAATTATTGTTTACCATATGTATCCCGGTAACAAAAACATTCTCCTTCAGTGGATTTGTTCAGACTTTATGAGAACCAACAGTGAACAAAATCTTATGGCTCCATGAATTTGAAAAGCTAAATCAGCTGGAATCCAATATGATGTAGTTGTACATTTGAATACAAAATGCAGTGAATGAATGTTCAAAGAGAAGGTGGCCTGCAAACATCAAGGCTTTTTGGTATGTATTGACAAGGAATTATATCCTGGATGCAAACACATTAAGAATGACATTCCAACCAGATCTTGAGGAAAGTCACCCAGCAAAGACACCAGTATCTAACCTGCCACTCTTTTAAAGAAAAACACATCTTGGAGTGTGTGTGGTGGTAAAAATTACTTTATCCACTAGTATTTGAGGAGCTTCATAGCCAGAGTGAATCTTCTTAACTAGTGTGAGACAGCAAGATTCAGAATCTGTTAGGATAGAGCTGTGTATATAGAGCTAATGGAGAATAATGTAGATTAAGTAATAAGTAGCCTGCACTTAACAATGGGGACTACATTTCACGATGCCTAGTTGATGCCTGAAACCGAGGACAGTACCAAACCCTGTGTACACTACGCATTAATTTCTTTGTCTTTCTTCACAATTTCACAGATAAAGATTGGTTCTTACAATGTAGATCTTAGCCAGCTTAGTGTGTGTGTGTGTATATATATGTATACACACACACACACACACACACACACTTTTTCTTTGTTTCCTTATTACGTTGAAAGAACTTAAAGGAAGTATTCTATGGCTTCTCTTTCGTATATCTACTTGTTAGCATCACTACTCTTTTGCTTTGGGGCCATTAAGAAATACAGTAAGAGTTTCTTGAACAGAATCACTGAAATACTGGTACAGGCAATCTGATAAGCCTAAGTGACTAGCAAGCAGGGAGCACCTATAGAGCAGATACTCTGGGCAGAATAGGGTGGGACTGCCCTATATTTCATCAGGTTACTCAGAACACTGTATACATTTACAACTTATGAATTATGTCTGAAATTTTCTACTTAATATTTTCTGACCATAGTTGACTGTAGGTAATTGAAACTGTAGAAAGCCAAACCACAGATAAGGTGGGACTACTGTATTATTTCTTTTCTTCTGTGTCTTTACTTCCATGGGTTATGAAAGAAAAAAAGAATTTCAGTGGAGCATATGCATGCTGTGAAGATGCTTTTGTAGGTACAGTTGCTCCAGAAAGAAAGCTGAAACTGGGTATTATGTGTATAGAACACTCTCATATGTTAAAGGTATGCATTTCAGCAAAGTGAGAGGACTCCAAGGTATATATGTATGTACACACACGCACACACACACACACAATTTCAGGAATAACTTTCTAGACAGAAATAAAAACTTGCCACAAGGGTATCTGTGTTTGGAAGCACATTCTGAATCAATGGTGTCTAGCAACTGAAGTTGAACATAATTGTATGTGCTTGAGGTACTCAGTTTTAACTGGAAAATCTCACTGTTTGCTTGCATGCTGTCAACACAGTGAAGGACATGGTTGAAGACATAGAAAGGATATGGTTTACTATGTCTCCATTATGTTTCCATGATGGAAAGTATATTTTCATATTATTTACGATCCTCATAAGTTCTTCAGAAGGCTTTTTTTTTAATGTGCTTTTGCCTTCTAATATATTTTAGTTATTTTTTTCAATTTCCTATATCTCCTCATTTTAAATTGTTGAGTCTCCACTACACTTTTCCACAGGCTGTTGCCACTCTCCATGTTACTCTGCCATGTGTATTCTGGCTTCACATTTCATCAGATTATTCCTGAAGGAAATCAATACCACTGGATTGTGGTCCATTACATTAGGGTCATTTCTGCTGGAATCATTTTCACAAGATTTAGTGTTTGGTGTCTATAGATCTTCAGAGTAGTCCATCTTTTGCTCTTCAGCCCTTGATTCTGTTGTCTGCTTCTTTTTATTTTGAAATCATTCACTGAATTCATTTGGTCCATACTATTTGATTAGAGAAAGTTATTAGTCATCATACACTGACAATTAATTATCTACATTCTTGTAGATATATTTCTTATTTCATATATTTCCAGGAAATCTCTTAGAAACTTTTACTCATGGTACGTATAATCAGCTCTACCAGCAGACCATGAGATTAGCCAGTACAGCTAGCTCTGCAGGCAAAATAGAACATGCTAATAATATATGCTATTGCAGTAAATATGCTATTTCAGTAGTTTCTCATGGATGATAATAGTGGTTTGGACCAGGATTATAATTAAGTTGCTATGAAAAGTGTTTGGGTTATGGGTATATTTAGAAAATAAAACTGGCAGGATTGGATTTGGGGTACAAGGAAAAGTAAAGAGACAAAATATGCCAAAAATTTTTAGCCTGAATACTATGCAGAATAAATTTACCATTTCAGAGATTTGCAGGTGGTGGGAAGAAAAGGTTTGGCAGAGGAGATCAAGAGTTTCATTTTGAAGATTTAAGTTTCAGGTAGTTACAGGTCTTTGGATAATAAAGTATTACAGCTAATCCTCTTTTCTGAGTATTATTAAGATACGGTTTATCTATCTGTCTATGAAGAAATTTCAAAGGTTATGTGGAAAATATTGACAGTCACTTGCACTAAGGGGAATTATGTGGGAAGAAAGCCTTTTAGGGTGGTCCTGGCTGTCTATTAGGCATCTATCCTTCAGTTTCTTTTTCTTCATTGAAATTCAAACACAAATTAAACTTAATTAAATATAACGTTTAAAAATCATTTAAATAAAATAACTATAAAATTGTGTACCTCTCTTTATTCATTTCAATATGAATATAGAAAGATTATTGAAATGATAGTCAAGAAATATCAGTAACATTTAGTAACCAAGTGCTGGAAATTGTTGTTGTACATTTATTTATTTTTATGGAACTGATTTTTTAAAAACTTTTCTGTATTTCTTCCAGTTTTTTACAATGAGAACATGTTACTTTTACAACACTATACATACTAAAATGTGAAGAAAAGAGTAAAATTACTGGTATGCACTTTGAATAGAAATTATGTCTCCAGGGAGATATAATTGATCAAAAGAAAAGGACTGAATAATCACCAAACTTCCTCGATGCCTTCCCTCTTGGAGATACAACCTCTTTCAAGGAAACAAGTGAGCACTAAGACTTGTCATAGCTTTAAGGACGTAGAATTTTTAAAATAATTGTAATAATCCTACCATTTGTCCACATTTAAAAATGTAACATATTAACAACAGATTAATCCACAACAGAGGATTAGAACCAAGGTAGAAGAGTCAACTAAATTAGAAAAATTAGTTTTCAGAATAGAGATTTAAAAGAAGCAGCCAGTGAAGTGAGGGTAACATTGAGATGTTGATGTCCATGAAGAAAATAAGGAATTCAAACAGAAAGTACTAAGTTTCTACTAGATTTGGTGGACTGGTATTTTTCCTTTCCAAACAAACAAGTCTCCTGGATAAAACATAAGAAGTAGACAAAAAATCATAAGAAAGTGAAATACCTAAGTGCCAGAGGTAACAGAGACAGAGTGGTGAGTGGTATTTGATAATTAGTTGGTCAACAGAGTACAAAGTCTGCATACAGGCCTTAAAACTGGATGCTAAGGTTGAAATGTCCATGCAATATTGGCTGATGATCATCTGGCCTGTGAAACCCACGAACTAAAACTGAGATTTCTGTGAAAAATTGGCACCCACAAAGGGCTATCCTTGTTCAGTATGCTAGGAAACACAGCATCCAGTAGCTGAGGAAAGTGATAAGTAAACTAAAAATCTACTTGGGTCATGGGTAGATGAGGAACAGGACTGATTACAGCCCATAATAGTCCCCTGCATGAATTGTGAAAAAAACAAAGTGTCTCTTTTTCTGGATGATTGCCTTTTCACACCAGAATACATGACTTGATTAATGCACAAGACTGAATTTTTGGCATCGGTATCCCCTTAGTTGGGTCTTCTTTTTCAGTGTATGATCTACACAACTGTATGCTGTTTATACAGAAGCCTGAGCTGAGTATTTACAATAAAAACTATTAGATACTAGGTGAAAAATTATAAGGTCACATTTAGACAAGGCAAAATTCATCTTTAGAGAAGTCTCCAAAACCGAGGTCACCTAATTTCATAGAATATGATATCCTAGAGAATAAATTCACAGTGGGAAATTGCAAAATACACAAAGAGAAAGAACCAATAGATGCAACATTTGAGAGTATTTAAGCCCCCAGTACTAGAGAATAAAATAATCTTAAGAGATTTCAAAATAAGTATATGGAACTGAAACTTTCAGAGCTAATAAAGAGATACTGAAGTTATACGACAAACAAAAAGAAGTATGAGAAAAATGCAGTAATGTACCATCTACAAACAAGTAGGATAGCCATGGTGTGTGGGACAGATATGGTAAGTAGTGAGATTAATATTGTTGTAAATAAAATTAGTGAATTGAGAGATAATCTAAAGAAATAGCTCAAAAGAGAGGCATAAATTATAAAAGAGAAGGCAAGAGATAGAGATTAGGAAAATTTCAAGATTTATTTAATATTATTTATAGAAAAGGAAAATGGAAAAATAAATGGCGCAACACAGTTTTCAAAAACAGAAACTAAAAAGGAGATGGAAAGAAAATAGGAGCTTTTACTTGGAAGATATTAATTAGTCTCACTGAGAAACTAGGTGGTGAAACCAGAGAACATGAAAGACAAAGGAAAATCTTAAAATATATAAATTTAACTTTGTGGCTTTGTGGTAGAGTTACTGATGGCAAGACTTTTAGCAGACTTTTCATCAGTAATACTTAGAGGTCAGATGTAAAATAAATTATTACCATCCAAGTGTGAAATTTAAATATGTTCACTGTATAATTTTATACACAGCTGAGCTATCATTTAAGAATGCAGGTGAAATAGGGATAAATTCCAAGCTGCAAAGCTTCCTCATCATTGGAAACATTAATTGTATATTTACTTGAAACTCTCAAGAATATCTATCTTTTAAGGGTGTTTTCCCATTTTGCATCAGGTATGCATTTGCTTTTTGCTTCCTGTATTTTCCTCTTTCTCTATCCCTATGTATACCTTGTCACCAAACACCTTCCTTTCTAGTAATACTGTTGAGTGTGACCTAGCTGTTTACTCAAATATTGTTATAGAATTGTGTGGAGAAGCAGACATATGTGGAAAGAGGAACATTCTACTCTTCCATTCAACTATCAGTCTTGTATATCCCCTCAGCATGAAGTTATCATATACCTTCCGTCAACCCCTTTTAATTTCAGGATCTCCATGATGTGCTCATTTTTCTCTCCCTTTTTCATTCTTCCATATCTGCAGTTTGTAAACCTTATGATAATAACCAAAGAGAGCTGGTGAGCACGTTTTCGAAAACCTCACTTGCTGCTTGGCAGGGTGCAGTGGGAATCTGCTGCTCTTTTCTGGGTATAGTGGGAGGACGCAGGGGGCTTTTCCCAATTAGGGAGTATTTTGCCATAATAGGGACACTTCAATGATGAAAGCTCTTTTTTTTTTTTTTCAGTCCATATCTTTTCTGATTTTGAGGAGCTCCAAGCTCTGGGTTCAACTTCTTGTTTTATTCCAATTTCCGTATTGGATATATATTCTTCTTGATTGATAGTTAAGATTTTGATAATTTACTTTCTTCTGCTTTGACTATGGAGTTGGATTCTTTTCATTATGCGTTTATTTTGTTGTATTCAGTGATGCTCAAGGGGTGAAATAGATTACAAATATCTATCATCTTTATTCAAAGCTACTTTACTTACATTTCGAGGCTTTTTTCTTTTGATTAATTTTTGTAACTTAATTAATTTTTAAAGGACAATATTGTCTCAGTCATTGATTCTCAAATCATAAGTAAGAGTTGATAAGCTTTAATCGTTAGGTGTTCAGTGCATACTGTGTGTCAGTCACTGTCCTGACTGTTTTGTTTGATTATCTCATTTAATGCTGAGAGATTCTAATAGCATCATTATTCACACCTGGAGAAATGTAACGGTGATGCAGTAAATAGGTGGAAATCTCACAACTAACAGATAGCTGAACTGGGATTTGAATCTTTGCAATGTTAAAGCACAGATTACCTTCAAATCACAGTGCTGTATTCTCATTTGTATGACTCAAGGAAAAATATCTACTATAATTCTCTTAATTTAAAAACTCATTCCCAGATCTCAAAAGAAAATTCATTTAAATGGAATTTAATCCACACAAGAATTTTGTATCTCCTTGTGGTTATATCTCTCATTCCTTTAAACAACTTATTGTTAATGAGAATAGCTAGTAAAGTCAGAAATTAGTAGATCATCATTTATGTTTAACCTTCTCGAGTTTAGAGAGAAAATCTCTAGCATGAATCTGCTGTTTACAAGAGTAGAAAAACTATAACGTAAAGTTGCTTCTTAGGTAAGTGGAAAATGAATACAAGATTAAGCTACATAAATACAACAATAAAAAATAAGGACTTTAAATTATTTCTTATTACAGTAAAATCTCATTAATTTAAAATAAGATTTCATGAAGATTTGCGAAAGGGCTCTGTTAAAACTTACCTTTAAACTATTTTTAAATGATAGGAATTGCTAAGAAAATTAACTTTTAAATAAGCTTGTAGGTGAAATGTCTAACTTATTTAATAGGGTATTTTCAAGTACAACAACCTGTTTTAAAATAAAATAGTACTCAGTTAATTTTCTGGTCATGATAGCTGCTGTGTCAGGACCTCCACTTTGTACTTTTCTATCCATTTGTTTCAATTCCTCTGTGTATGTTTAGTAAAATAAACAACATTTTTTCCTTAAAAATACATAATGTGAGGTTTCTATTAACTCTGAAAAAAATAGTTACAAATATTTTATATTCTAAATGAGATTAATATGCAATAATTCTTATCCCTACAGGAGAATAGTCCCCATATTATGAAGATTTAATGGCATGGTTTGGCTCTGTCCCTACCCAAATCTCAGTTTGAGTTGTAGTTCCCACAATCCCTATGTGTCATGGGAGGGATCTTGTGAGAGGTAATTGAATCATGGAGGTGGTCATCTCCATACTGTTCTCATGATAGTGAGTGTGTTCTCACGAGACCTGATGGTTTTCTAAGGGGCTGTTGCCCCACTTTGCTCTGCACTTCTCCTTGCGCTGCCATCTGAAGAGGGATATGTTTGCTTCCCCTTTCTCCACGATTGTAAGTTTCCTGATGCCTCCCCAGCTATGCTGAACAGTGAGTCAAACCTCTTTTCTTTATAAATTACCCAGTGTCAGGTATATCTTTATTAGCAGCATGAGAATGTACAATTCAAGGGTCAATTCTGTTTTAATGAAGCATAACCTGTAATCTGGTATCTATGCCTACCAGCTTTCAATTGAGTTAATATCCTATATATATTAGAAATGGGGTTCTGAGTACAAGTATTTCTTCAGGAAAATATAAATTGGATGAGAAGCAGGAAGACAAATTTGTAAATTTTTATGTGGAAGTGTGACACATACATTCTGGAACCAATAATCCAAACAGGGACTTCAATCTAGATATAAATCACTGAGTCAGAACATTTGAATACTAGGTCCATTTGTGTCATTTATAAGGTATAAGGCGTAAGACCTTGGGAAAATCACTTCATCCACTGAATTTTAGCCTTAACATCTAATAAGATAATCAACTAAAAATGCATAATTTAACTTTCTATAATTTTAATTTATTACTTCTGAACAAAAATTATTGAATTTTTATAAACTAGGGAAGAAGAATAAAAATGTCGTCAGATAACTCAAGCTTTTATATTCAGAAAAGTTTGGAGCAACTACTGACTTTTGATAGTCTGCAGCCTGCCTGACAGTGCAACTCATTCCCAGTCTCCACTTGATAAGCAAAATGCATGTAAGCTCGTTCTGCTGTGTTAAGGTTTTTTTGTTTTTTTTTTTTTTTTAAATCTGTCAAAGGACCACTTCATTACTAATGATTTGTGTCCCCACTAAAGTTCATTCATGCTTAGAATATTGCTGTAATGTATTGACAAAGGATTTTATCGCTGCCAGTGTGCTAATTGAAACTCTTTATACCACAGTTAAGTAAAACAAAATTGAATAAATCCAGCATAGTAATCTGACCAATAAAATTTCCCTTATATTGCTGGCCTTCAAATTCAGGCAATTAAAATGTAGCAGAAAGTTAGGAAATTATCTGTATAACACAGGAAATAAAGTTTTCAATGAATAATTTCATAACCGTCACTGCTATTTTGGGTGGAATGTATGGCTACTGTCTGGGACTCATATCCAAGTTATTATATAAAAAGTAGACATTTTAAGATAAAATATTTCTAATATATTGGATCAGAAGAAGCATGCATACATTTATTCAAGAAATGTGAAGTAAGAATTTATAGTCTGAAGGATGTACTGATAAGCAAAAAGTACAAATTGTTTACTTTCATGGAGGTGACGATATAGTAAGGAGTAAATCATATAAACAAATAATTAAAATATAGCATCATAACGGCTTGATAGGGGAGGATTCGCAGAAGCACAGCAAACCCTCAGTCTGATCTGATACTAAAGTAAGAACACAGAGAAGTCAAGAGGTCAAGAAATAATTGACCTCTAAAGGGAAACCTTTGATACTTAAACTCAAGAGGAAAGAGTGAAGAGACTGTTGAAAATAAAAGAGCATGTAGAGATGTCCAAGGAAGGCTTGATTCATTCAAGTACCTAACAAAGAGGAAATGAGTTCTGATTTTAACAGGTGGGGCTCAACTCAGAAGAGTTGAACTTGGGGAGGTAAACCTGAGCCAGAGTTAGATAAGTAGATATTTCTATAATTGACATTTTTCAAATAAGGCAAGAGAAGATGTAAAGCTATTAAAGTAAGAACGGTGAGCTCTAAATAATGTGAGAGCTAAAATAAATGACTAACATTTTTTCTCTGACTGCATCAAAAAGTAACAGCGGAAGCTTATAATAAACAGCAGCAGTGCAAGTGGTCTACCAGCATTTAATACTGAAAGGGATATAAACATATCCCTTCAAGAGAAGCTGAACAATTACATTTCAAAATATTGCCCATCTCCCATTAAGTGACCATTAGTACTTATCCTCATATAACTTGCAGGCTCATTTCCTCCATATTGAGCAGAATTCTAGGATTTACAAGTCACCCGTCACCACTCATTTAGTCCCACATATCTCTGAACATCAAATCATTATCACCCTATCACTTCTAATGTGCCCTCAAACTCCACACTCACTCTGTTCTCAAATGCTTCTCTGAATTATTTTCTTTCCTTTCCTCTATTTCAGTCACTCCATCAATATTTATGGAGTCCCCAGTATGGCCCAGAGGTAAATTTCTCTCCCTAATTCACTATCCCACTCTCTGAGATCATTACCTCAGTTCTTCTCTTTCAAACTTTCATCATCCCTTTCCTTTTCTACTTTCAGATGATAATCTTGTTTCTTGTATTATTCTGCTTGGCCAAAGGTAGCTTTCATTTGGAAGCCTATTCTCTTCTGTTGGAGGCAGCTGTCGTTTTGCTGGGCGCTCACATAATTTTTGTGTGTGTGTGGGACCTGAGGAGTAGGGAGCTTTCTGATGTCTCTTCTTTTAATGATAGAAATTCTATTAGATCAGGGTCCCACTCTTATAATTTCATTTAACCTTGATTACATCCTTATATACTCTGTCTCCAAATATAGTCGCATTGGAGGTTAGGGCTTCAACATATGAGTTTTGGGTGGGGTACACAATTTAGTACATAACACTTCTTATTTCACCAAGAAAATAGAAGAAATCAGATGAGAACTGAATCGTCTTTCCACTTGCACATCTAACAACTGTCTGCATATGTACCAAATGGTTTTCCTTCCTTTCTGTTGCAGTGCATGGCTATACCAAGGACAACTACTGCACTGTGCACTTGGTTCATTCATGCCCCCTACATACACTCCTTTTGCTCAAGATTATGTCCCTTTCCCATTCTCCATCATCAATATATTCTTATTGGGTAATTCCCATTAGAATATGCAGCAACTATTACAGTCCCAAACTTAAACAGAATTCTCATCCATCTTACTTAATTCTTTAATTCAATCTACAGCTCACACTTTAAACAATTATCTTTAGCATTTACATTGCTTGTCTGTTTATGACAGCCTTTTTAAATATTTGAACCTCACACTTTCCGAGTTTTTTTTTTTGAGACAGAGTCTCACTCTGTTGCCCAGGCTGGAGTGCAGTGGTGTGATCTCAACTCACTGCAACCTCTGCCTCATGGGTTCAAGCCATCCTCCTGACTCAGCCTCCTGAGTAGCTGGGACTACAGGTGTGTGCCACCAGGACCAGCTAATTTTTGTATTTTTAGTAGAGATGAGGTTTCACCATGTTGGCCAGGCTGTTCTCTATCTCCTGACCTCAAGTGATCTGCATACCTTGGCCTCTCAAAGTTCTGGGATTACAGGTGTGAGCCACCATCCCAGCCCTGTGCATGTTTCTTGATGCAGTGGTTATTCTTTCTTACATACTTAGTTGCCCTCTCTTTTTTTTCAGACCTTTTTTTAGGCACTATTAATTATGTAGGGTTCCAAGAAACAGTCTTTTTAACACTCCCCTCTTTTCTGCATCTTCACTCTGTCCATAAGTAATATCATTGCTTTGAATATCATTGTTTTTTTCTTTCTTGAGATGGAGTCTGGCTCTGAGACGGCCCAGGTTAGAGTGCAGTGTCGTGATCTCAGCTCACTGCAACCTCTGCCTCCTGGGTTCAAACAATTCTCTGCCTCAGCCTCCTGAGTAGCTGGGATTACAGGCTCCTGTCACCACGTTCGGCTAATTTTTGTATTTTTAGTAGAGACGGGGTTTCACCATCTTGGCCAGGCTGGTCCTCAATTCTTGACCTCGTGATCCACCTGCCTTGGCCTCCCAAAGTGCTGGGATTATAGATGCGAGCCACCGCGCCTGGCCTTAAGTACCATTTTCATGCTAACTCCCCAATTTATATTGCCAGACCTGACCTCACTCTTGACTCTAGCTTATACATTCAGTTGCCTACTTGATATATTGTTGAACATCTGATAGATGCCATAGCTTTGAATATTAAAGACATAGCTCCTTTTAAACTCCCAGTTTAATTCCTTCTCAAATTGATTTCTTGTTCAATATTACTCCATTGAATATATTGCTGAAGCCAAAAACATATGAGTTGTTTATGATTCTCAGTTCTTATCCTTGGAAAATTCTGTTAGCCATAATTTAAAAAAGCTATCCTTAATCCAACCACTTGTCACTTGGTGACTACTGTCCAAGCCATATGGTTAAGTCCAAGGCATAACCATCTTGTACCTGGACCATTATCTTATCCTCTAGCTTTCTGCTTTCAGGTTCTATTCATATCATAACAGACTTTTTTAAAAAAGCATTTTATTAGAAAATTACTATAAAAATATAAGAAACAAGAATACAAAATAAAAGAATGCCTCCTATATTCATCAGTTGCTTTACATTTCAGGAAAATTATATTTCCTTAATATTTTTTATTTTAAGACATAGAACATTATAATTACAGTTACGTTCCTGAAGGTATATTTTTTTCTTATTGCAATTTCCTCTGTTCTCTCTAGAATTAAAACTGGTCTGACACACTCTTAAATCCTTACATATATATTTATGTATTTATAATATATGAGTATTGTGTATGTTTTCAATTTTTATGTAAATTATGTTATGCTCGAAATACCCTCTGGCAACAATTTTTGGGCTTAAAAATATATTTTGAAGATGTATCCATTGTTTTATTTATAGTTCTCTCTCATTTTATCTGCTTTACAATATTTCATTATATAAATATACCATATTTTATTTGTCCATTCTCATGCAGAGAGACATTGTTTTGTATACGTATTTTTGATATTTCAAAGTGTTGCAACATACATTATAGTATATGTTTTCTTTTCTCATATGTAAACATTTAAAAAATTACCAAATCGTTATTTAAAAATTGTAGTTTCCATTTCCACTCCCACCATCAGAGCATGAAACTTTGCTTTACTTCAAGTTCTTATTTATATATTTTATGACAACATGACGTATGTATGACAGCATCCTATGGCTATCATATACATATCATATTATCATAAAATATATAGATGTGTTTTCTTTTTTTTATCTTTTTTTAATGAATTACCATTTTGTAATCTTTGGTATTTATATTTACATTTAAAAGAATTGTTGGCCGGGCGCGGTGGCTCAAGCCTGTAATCCTAGCACTTTGGGAGGCCGAGACGGGCGGATCACGAGGTCAGGAGATCGAGACCATTCTGGCTAACACGGTGAAACCCCGTCTCTACTAAAAAATACAAAAAACTAGCCGGGCGAGGTGGCGGGCGTCTGTAGTCCCAGCTACTCGGGAGGCTGAGGCAGGAGAATGGCGTAAACCCGGGAGGCGGAGCTTGCAGTGAGCTGCGATCCGGCCACTGCACTCCAGCCTGGGCAACAGAGCGAGACTCCATCTCAAAAAAAAAAAAAAAAAAAAAGAATTGTTATACATTCTTGATATAAGTCTTTGTTAAGTTATTGTGAAATCCAGGATTTCTTTCTACTGATATCTACAATGAAATCTGCATGCATTTTAAATACACACAACCTTCCTCTTACTAATGCCATTTCTATTTGAATGATGTTTCTCATTTCCATTGTTCTTCAATCCTTTGAAACTTCCCATTCTTGTATGTAAGATCAAATTTCTTCTTCCCATAGAACATTTTTTTAGTATTTTGTATACAGTTTATTTTTTAGAGATGAGTTTTCTCATTTTTTGTTTTGGTCAGGGGACTTTTTTGTTATTTCCATATTAGTTGGTTGTAGAAGTTTACACATTCTGTTTCATTAACCTCTGGTTTCTTATATTTCTGTTGAAGAAAACATTGTAAATGTTTTAGTGGGTTCTTTGGAGAATATATGCCTTTTTTCTTCTGGCTGGTTATGATTTTTCTCTTTATTTTTGACTTTTAGTATTTTTATTATGATATGCCCAGGTTTGATAATCTTTGCATTTAGTCTTCTTGAGCTTTACTGCTTTGAAATCTGTAGTTTGATGTCTTTCATTCATTATGGAAAACTCTTTATTATATGTCTTCAAAAATTGCCTGTATTCTGTTCTTTCAATCATCCCTCTCTGTGTCTATTTGTATAATTTTAATTCATTCTGTATTTCTCATGTTATTTCTCTGTGATTTATCCTGAATATATTCTACTAATCTATTTTTCAGACAATGCATCATATTTTTAGGTGTATCTAGTCTATTCTTGAACCGTTTATTGCATGCTTTAAATCAGTTATTTTTCTCATTTCTAGAATTTGTAATTATATTAATTATATAATTTTATAGATTCCAAATCTACAGTAAAATATTTTATATTGATATATTCTTCCTAATATATCAATCACATTTATTTTAAAATTGGTGAATGATAGTCTTTATAGCGATCACCTGTGAATTTGTTTCTACTGTCATTTAAACATTTTGTATTCCAATTTTTTTCTCTTATTCATATTCCAATTTTTGATTTAATTCCATACATTGTGTATGAAAAATTTTAGAGGTTTTAGAGTATGTTTCTTCCTTTAGAGAGTATTTTCACTTGCTTCTGACTGACAGTATTGTAATCAATCACCATGGATTAAGTTTCTTCAAGGCTAAGTGTCAGTTTTTATTAGTCCTTATGTATTTTCAGTTCATTCTTATTCCTGGATATAGTCTTTCAGGAATCCCAACTAAAAACCTGCAGTGTACACTGGGGCAGTTCCACCTGAGTGTGCCTGCACTCCACTTGTGTGTGTGTGTGTGTGTGTGTGTGTGTGTGTCTGTTATTTTTGTGGTCCTAGAAGACTGCTTAAAGCTCTGCTCAAGTTCTCCCTGCCAACAACTTCCTACCACATATTGCTAGAAAATGCTTTTAGGAGAAAGAGGAGCAGATATAAGACTTACCTTAGTGTGTTGCTATTATCTGTGGGCTCTGACCTCCTCAAATCCCAGTTCCCTTGGTAGCTCTCCAAAGCAATGTCGTTTCTAATTTATCCAGTGTCCTTTGTTTCTCAGGAAGACGGCTAGTCTGTCACAGTCATCCTGCATTGTGTCTTTTGACTTTGTTTTTATGATGTTTATTCTTTGGGCAGGTTTCCTCATAAAGATATTTTGATTTATCAGCCTTCATTATTTGTTCTTCTGGTGTCCTTTTAGATACAAAACATATTTTGTATCTCAAGATAGTCTCATTTATTTTCTTTGAAAACTTTTAAATTTTTCATTAAAATTATCTTTTTAATGGCTAGAAATATTAGCAGTGATTTTTAAAGGAAGCTTTTTACCATGAAAGGAGGGGTCTTGAACTTCATATTCATTGTGTTTTTAATCATATGCATCATACATTTATTATTGTGTATTTCATGTTTATATCTAAATATGTACATGTGTTTATTTTTTTTCATTTTGAACAACTCTTGGAGGAGGAGGGAAATGTGATTGTGAATGATGCAAAGCACAAAATCACGAGAGTTCAAAAGCTTGCCATAAAGGTCAAGGATTTTTTTGACTCTTTTTTATGTTTTTACTCATGGTTGAGAGACTGAGGATATTTGAGAAAGTTATAATCCCAAAGAATGATGCACATTTGCTTATATAACATACACAAAAAAATTAATAAAAATAAAAAGATCAATATTTATCTCTGTAATATGAGATATGTACTTCTTTGGGGACTGATTTGGAGAGAAAATAAATAAAAAATAAAACCAAGAGGAGGCTTTAAGGATCGAAAAGTAGAAAGGATTGAAAAACAGTGGAAATGAGAAACAAATCATCACTTTAATAGAGATTATATTAGTAAGAAGAATGTGCAGATTTAAAATGGAAGCAGATTTCATTATAGAAAAAATATTTCTTAGTTCACAGAAGCTGTTGACAGCCAGGTTGTTCTGTCAAAGACAAACACAATCAGAAATTGAGAAAACATAAGAAATTGGTATTTGAAAAGAGAACTATTATTTAAGCTTCAAAAGATCAAATTAAAAGATAACCTTTCGACTGTATAGTTAAAATAGAAACTATGCACAAGAAAAGAGGTAAATATTATAAGTAAATATACAAAGGCAAGTCTGTGGACCCACTGTACAATCAAAATAAAGAAGACAAAATTGAAAGTTCCCATAACTCTGCTGAAACTGTACATGTATGGGGAGAAATTTTAATGCCAAAGCAAACAGAGCACAAGTCTTTCAGCAATGAGAAAAGTGATAGGTTGTTTTTCTGTTGTCTCTGTAGATTTTTTTTTTTTTAAATGTGTGGCTTGTTAATGACTAGTAAGGGTAAAACCTTAATTTGATTTTTTTTCTTAACTTTTAAACTGACTTTTTATTCCTTTTTCCGATTTTTAAGTTGTGATGTTTAATTATTTCTTATTAATTGAAAAAGCTCTTAATAAAGGTAACAAAAGTAATGGCAAAAGCCACAATTCCTTTTGCACCAACCTAATAAGAATATTAAACATCTTTCTTTTGTATTTACCATAAGCCATTTCCCAAATGGTTGTTATATATTTGTATGTTTTTACAACCTGCATATTGGATATGTTTATGCTGTAAAATCTTCAGTCTTTGTATTGTCTTTAGTTACCATTATGTGTGGAAGTCCTTCCACTGGGAAAGGTAAGACAAATGTTCTCATATAATTTCTTCAACTTGTTTTAAATCTTACATCTTTCCATAAGTATTATTTATCTATTTATATATAAAAAATACAGCAAAATATAGCAACAGAAAGCCACCAACATTGTCTCACAGTTTCTGGGGCCAAGGAATTCAGGCACAGGTTAGGTAGGTCCTCAAGCTGTGAGCGTCTCACAGGCTGCAGTCAAGTAGCCGGGGCTACTGTTAACTCAAAACCCGACTTTGTTCATTCATTCATTCAGCAAATTTTTATTTAGTACCTACACTCTTAAATAAATAAGAAAAATGAATGAAAAAGTTGGATGTAGGCTTTCCCCCATAAAATTCACCGAATTTTTCTGATTATAGATCTATTAATCTGATAGTACTTTTGACTTTACTTATTAAGTATTTATAGCCAGTGCCACCTTTTTTTCTTTTTAAAATATTGATGGTTATCTTAGAACATTTACTTTCCCATGGGAAATTTAAATATTAATGCATACCTCTTAAAGTCACCAAAATTGAATTTTAATTGAAATTGATATCCATTTATATCTTAATAGAGGGACAATACACATAGTTCACACTATCAAGTAACAGAGTAGATCTTTTCTATGAGCCTAGTGTCTTTTATGTGTTTCAGTCAGATTTTAGATATCTCTAAAAATCTAAAAAATTTAGATATCTCTAAAAATTTTTAGATATCTCTAAAAATTTGCCACAAGTATCTGGCAAATTTTATTTCTAATTATTTTAATGTCTTTTAATACAGGGTTGAGAATGTACATGGCAGTTTATATTACAAACTAAAGTATTCTAAGTATTCCAATAAGGATTCTTATATTCTTATGTTATTTTAATCAGCCTTCTTAGTAAATGTTAATATTTATACATTCTAAGAGTTATTACAATGTTTATGTAGTCTTCAATCATATCAAATGCAAGAAACAATGATCTTGACACTAGTTTTTCAATTATTACACATTGCAATTTGTATTATCTTCTGAATTATTGCCCTTTCCAGAACACACAGTATATTAAATGACACCACATTTAATATGCAGTCACGTGCCATACAAGAACATTTTGGTAAGTTTATAACAGAGCTGAAAAGTTTCTATGACTTAGTGACATCGTGGCATTATAGCCATCATAACCTCGTAGTGCAACATGTTGCTCACATATTTGTGGTGATGCTGGTGTAAACAAACCCACTGCATTGCCAGTGGTATGAAAGTACAACACATACAATTTATGTGCAGCATATAGTACTTGATAATGATAATAAAAGACTGTAAATGGCTTATGTATTTAATACACTATACTTTTAATCACAATTTTAGAGCATACTTTTAAAACTTATCTTAAAAGAAAATTAATGGTAGAATAGGCTCAGGCGGATTCTTCAGGAGGTGTTCCAGAAGAAGGAATTGTTGTCATAGATGACAGCTCCATGTGTGTTATTGTCTGTGATGACCTTGTAGTGGGACAAGATGTGGAGCTGGATAACAGTGATATTGATGATCCTGACCCTGTGCAGACCTAGGCTAATGTGTGTATTTGTGTCTTAGTTTTTAATTAAAAAGTTTAGAGTAAAAAAGAAGAAAAAAGCTTATAGAATAAGCATATTAAGACGGAAAATATTTTTGTACATCTGTGTAATGAGTTTGTGTTTTAAACTAAGTGTTGTTACAATAGAGTCAAAAAGTTAAAGAAGTTTATAAAGTAAAGAAGTTATACTAAACTAAGATCAATTTATTATTGAAAAAAAGAAAAATATTTTTATATATTTGGTGTATCCTAATTGTACAGTGATAAATTCTATAGTAGTATACAGGCCTTCATGTTCACTTACCATTCACTGACTCACCCCGAGCAACTCCAGTCCTTCTAACTCTATTCATGGTAAATGCCCTGTACAGGTGTACCATTTTTATATTTTATACTGTATTTTGAGTGTGTCTTTTCCATGTTTAGACACACAAATACTGGCCATTGTGTTATAATTGCCTGCATAATTGAGCACAGTGACATGCTGTACAGGTTTTTACCCTAGAAGCTATAGGCTGTACCATCTAGCCTAGGCTATATCATCTAGGTTTGTGTAAGTACTCTGTGACTTTCTCAGAAGACAAAATTGCCTAATGATGCATTTCTCAGAATGTATTCTCATTGTTAGCAATTTGTGTTTCTAAAATTAACGTGAGTCCTTCTAGGTTATTATTATGACAAATGTTGTCCATTGAATTCTAATAGATAATTTAAACCAGCATTTTAAGAAACTATCCATTATTTCTAGTCTTCTAAAAAATTATTCTTAGAAATTGATGAAAATTTTAGAAATATTTTTTATATTTTTAGATAACATCCTTATTGTTATCAATAAAAATATTTTCACATAATAAACTAATTTAAGATATTTAATCATTAAACAATCTTCACACTTTAAAAATAACCCCAATGTATAATGAAATGTGATTTTAGTTGTCTTACATTAATTTTTGGCAGGGTGTTATTTTTAATTTTTGTTTCTTTATTTTAAGTGAAATTGGCTATACTTTTCTTTGGTTTTTTTTTTTTTTTTTGTGTGAGCACAGGGGACTTTATTGATGGTAACCGACAAGGTGGGGCTCCCTAGGCCCCTCCCTCTTCAGGGAGTCTGCATGGAAATTGTGAGGAAGGGAGATTCTCAGTGTGGTGGGGGACTGAGAGCAGCAAGGAACTCGCCAGCAGCTGAAGGCCTCTCTCTTCTTCTTGCACTCTCGATGGGGCTGGTGGTCTGGGGGTCTTACTTCTTGGAGGCCATGTGGGTTATGAGGTTCACCACCCTGTTCCTGTAGCCAAATTCATTGTCATATCAGGAAATGAGCTTGACAAAGTGGTCATTGAGGGCAATGCCAGCCCCAGAATCAAAGGTGGAAGAGTGAGTGTCACTGTTAAAGTCAGGAGAGATGACTTGGTGTTCAATGTAGCCCAGGATGCCCTTGAGGGAGCCCTCTGATGCCTGCTTCATCACCTACTTGATGTTACCATATTTGTCAGGTTTTTCCAGATGGCAGGTCAGGTCCATGACTGACATATTAGCAGTGGGGATGTGGAAGGCCATGCCACTAAACTTCCCGTTCAGGTCAGGGATGACCTTGCCTACACCTTTGGTAGAGCCAGTAGATGCAGGGATGATGTTCTGGTGAGCCCATAACCGTCATGCCACAGTTTCCCAGAGGGGCCATCTACAGTCTTCTGGATGGCAGTGATGGCAAGGACTGCAGACATGAGTCCTTCCATGATACCAAAGTTATCATGGATGACCTTGGCCAGAGGCGCTAAGCAGTTGGTGGTACAGGATGCATTGCTGATGACCTTGAGGCTGTTATCCTACTTCTTATGGTTCATGACCACAACGAACATGGGGGCATCAGCAGAGGGGGCAGAGATGATGACCCTTTTGGCTCTCCCCTTCAAGTGAGCCCCAGCCTTCTCCATGGTGGTGAAGAAACTAGTGGACTCCACTATGTACTCAGTACAGCATCACCCCATTTGATTTTGGTGGGATCTCGATCCTGGAAGATGATGATGGCATTTCCATTGATGATAAGCTTCCTATTCTTGATGCTACCATGGGATTTGCCATGGGGAGAATCATACTGGAACACGTAGACCATGTGGTAGAGGTCAATGAGGGAGTCATTGATGGCGACAATATTCACTTTACCAGAGTTAAAAGCAGTTCTGGTGACCAGATGCCCAATACGGCCAAATCCATTGACTCAGGCCTTTACTTCTACCATGGTGTCTCAGGGATGCCAATGGCGCTGCACAAGAAGATGCAGCTGTCTGTCGAACTGGAGGAGCAGAGAGCCTATTATTTTCATGTTGAACTGTTTTATGTTAATTTTATTAAGTTATGTTAGTATAAAACGTTAATTTTTAAAAATGCATATTTTTCTAGGCTTTGGAATGCTTAAGTATAATAAAAGTTATTTGGTTCTTTGACTTTTGAAAGAAAACACACTGTTTTTGGAGGCAGTACTCTGATGCAATTTTCAAGGTCCTCTGCATTTATGAGGGTGTTCAAGTATTTTAATTTGTAGGCCAGTTTTGTTCCTTTATATTTAACATAAAATCATCTATTTTTTCTAGGTTTTTAAATATTTTTCTAGGCTTGAAGTTGATTACCTCATATTTTAAATATCTTGTAAAAATTCTTATTTATCTCCTCTTTTTCAATAGTTTTTCATTTAAAAACACTTTTCTTATTTCCAATATTATCTCTTTACAGTTTTCTTTATGACTTGACTACACTTACTAGGTATATGTGGATAATATTAGTATCTTCTAAGTAAATCTTAAATTTCTTTATAAAAAATAGTTAAGCTTCCATTTTTCTTATTTGATTACATTCTAATAGCTAGAGTTTTAATTCCTACTTTTTGCTTTTTTGTTTTCTTTGGCACTATTTCTCTGATATCTTGAGTCACTCACTCCAGTAATTATTTTTTTTTTTACATGCGTAACTGTGAATATTCAAGGTACACCACATTTTGTACTAAGTACAATATTGGCTGAACACCATAAAATAAAGTATAGTGTTTTTGTTGTAATTGTTTTCTAAATGGACTATAATTGAAATTTAATTTCCTTTTAAACCTAATTATTTCAGGAAATGTTCTGTATTATCCATTTTTAAAAATTTTAAGATGTTAATTTTTAGTGTTATAGACTGGCGGTCGTAGAATATGACCTCTATAATTTCTACTTTTAAAATTTGTTCAGAATTTCTTTGTGCTCTGCAAAGTAATACAACTTTATAAATGTTCTGCAGACACTGGGAATTAAAGAATCTCCTCAGCTTATAGATTATGAATTTGAGTATATGGCTATAAAATCAAGAATATAAATCATGTTATTCTAATTGTATAAATTAGTAGGCTTAAATATGTTTGTATTCATGGCATAGCTTTACATGACAGAAAATTTGGCAGTACACTTAAATAAATAAGAGACTAGAATCACTATGTAACAAATCTGCCTTAATAACTACAACTTCACCATCATATTTGAGCATATATACCATATTTATACAAAAATTGATTTTAATTGATAAGATTTATTGAATGCATATTGTGTGTTGGCACAAACTGATGCGCTTTACCTGCATATAATCCATGTATAACACGCTTATTAGCTCTGTCTTAAATATGAAAAAAATGAGGCATAAAGCTTAAACGTGGTGTTCTGTTAGTCTTAAAATAGTATAATGGTAATATTATTTGTAATTTTCTGCTAAAATGGAGAGTTACTTATATAAGAGATAACTTGGGAAAAATAAGTCACGTTATAAATTTTGCAGAGCTGAAAAGTGTGATTTCATTCATTTACTTTTGATACAACATTTATTGAGTGTTTATTATGAACCAGGCATTGTATTAGGTCTTATAGAAATAAAATTAATTTAAAAGCATTCCCATTATCACTGACAATACAGAACACATAATAAAAGAGAAATTGTTGCTCTTATTTACTAAGTTTGTTGAGAAAGAAAATTGCAATTGAGAAGGTAGAAGTACAACAACATAATCAATTCCCTCTCCCTGCTCCACTCCTTTGTAAAAAGTTAAACAAACTAAGTTCAGCTCTCTATCTTTCTGTCTTTCTCTCTCTCATACATACACATTCACCTTCTTGACTGCTTTTCAAGTAACAGTGTAATGGGTTATGTGAAAATTGAAACACATTTAATAAAAAATAGCAAATGTCAGTAGCTTCACACAGCTAAAGGTCAATTAATGATATGCATCTCCTGGCTTGCCCTCTCATAACACTTTGCTATCAGGTGGCACAAAGTAACAATGTTCTATAAAATGTTTATTAGTGGTTCGCACTCATTCATAAACCACTTTTTGTAACTTTGGTGAATTACCTGGTCTCTATTCAGAGACCTCAGAGAGCTGCACCCCAATGTTGATGCTATGATTTTCTGAGGGCAGAATCAGCCAAAATGGACCAGGTAAGTCTTTCACAAAATGAGACGCATTGGACCAGGTAGCAATGTAGAGGACAAGATAATTTTATCAGATAATTTAAGTACTTCTCTGATGCTCCTGGTCTTGTCGAAATTTTATACCCTGAGGTAAAGGTGGTGGCACCTGTACAGTCTCTATGGGTAATCAAAGCTTTTGAACATCTCTCACTTTGCTAAAGAAATTACTTTTATCATTTGTGTAAGAATAACAAAACAAAGAACAGGAAAATGAAACCCCTCTGGTATAGACAACAACAATGTTTGAAATGTTCAATATAACAATGCTTGGGCTGTGGATTTCAAAGGATCCTCAAATAATGAGTACCCCTAGGATATGGATTAAAGTTGCCTTCTATACAAAATACCATGCTTATAATGGCATGTGTTAAAGAAAATTATTGTATAAATAGGCTAACTGGAAGGAAAATAGGTTAATTAATTTCAAGACACTCTCTGCTTTTAGTTGGCTTCAATAGTTGTCCAAACAGTGTGATAGAAAAATGGGAAAAAATTTTCAGTGGTTCAAGTGATTATATCATCTATTTCAGTAAGAGAAACAGAGGAAATAACAAGCTTCTCTTCCTTCTTGATTAACAACAATTTGTCAGATAGACTTATATTTTTAGTAAGCCAATTAGAAAAAAATGTTGAAACTCTAAGCTGTTCATGCTGAAATTTATACAATAGAAATACAAAACTAGAGATGAAAGTGAATGGCAGAAAAACAGCAACAACTCATCTGTACAGTCAAGTAAATCCAACATAAACATGTATCCACTCAACTTTCCTTTGGCTTTCGTCTTCCAAAATGTCCATGAACACTCCACAGCCATTCTTCAAGCAGGGAAAGATGGTAGCAAGACATTCAAAGTGCAAAGGGAGAATGGTTTTACATTATCATGGCTAAATATTTTGTTATTGTTGTTCATTTTTTAGTTTTGAAATATTATAAATGCATATAATCATGTAATCACATTGACATGGGCCTTCCCGGGGCCTTGGGAGGGGATGATGTAACTGATGGGTCCAAAATCTAAGGTTTATACTTTCATGGCAAATCTTTCTAGGTCTGAATTTGAAAAGTGTTCATAATGGTCTCTAGCTATTAGTTTTACTGTTTGTAGTCTCTGATAAAAAACTTTACTGCTGGTTGTTTAAATATTTTTATCGTACATAGAAAAATATCTTTATGATAAAGAATTATTTGCTTATAGGTATCCTTTTTACACACACACACATACGCACACATATGAATATATTCAAGAGTGAAATTTCTTAAATGCATAGAGTATGAAGTAAGCATTTTTTTCTTCCTAGTATCCACATTAGGCGTTATGCAGTTTATATCCAAAGAGGATGAAATAGATATTGATGGAATAGCTTAATAGACAAAGTAGCTAGAAAGAAATTTTCTAAAGAAATTTCTGTAACATCCATAACAAGTTGCAATTTATAGCTGGTTTTTAATAGATATTCTACTTTTATTGAAGTCATTGGTTAAATTTGCCCAATGTACATACTGTTCACTCAGAGAAGTATTTTCAGAATTGTTTTTGTAATTTTCTGAATAATGCTAGCTCCCTTTTTAAAATGACTTGAAAACGCTCTTATTTGAGTTATTCCCCCTTTCCCCCTTGTATATGCTAAGTATAGTTAAAAGTAATGGTTTCTATACTTTAAATAAATGTTTTACAATATTTTAAACATTTTCACTTATGAAGTTGAATTAAACGTACAAGACAATTTCTTACAGCTTAGGTTGGGATGCTGATGCTTCTCAGGAGTGAAGAATTTTAGTTTGGGTTTCTCATTCCCTATTTTGTTTGGACTCAGCAGTGTAGTGGGTGAGATCTATTTAAAACAATTTTGGGAGTGTAATAGATTTGATTACTGGCGCCAATACCTTACCCTTTCATGCTTCCATACTTTTCCCTACAGTTCATCATAGCTTGCCTCATGACTTTTTGTCTAAGCATGTGTATTCGTTTCCTGGGGCTGCAGTAACAAAATGCCATAAGTTCGGTGACTTAAATGATAGATATTTATGTTCTTACAATTCTGGTGTCTGGAATTCTGAAATCAAAGTGATGGCAAGATTGGTTCCTTCTGAGAGCTGTGAAGGAGAAACAGTTCCATCCTTCTCTTCTACCTTAACCAATTGAACCACAGTTATCTTGGAGATATGTGAGCAGAAACAAATGTTGCTTTCAGGTACTTAGTTTGAACATGGTTTGTGATTTGGCAATTTTTAGCAATACTTAACTGATATAGTTAGTATCTAAATTGTTTCCCTACTAAGTTTATTAGCTGTCATGATATCAAAAAAATTTATGCATCTTATTTCAGTATGATGAATGCTACTTTTCTATTGTACTATATATTTAAAGATATTTTAATAAATAAAATTTGTAAAAATTAAAAGCAATAACAAAAAATACGGAGGAATACCTTTTTCAATTTTACTTATCTAAAACCTTTTTAAAGAGAAAGGAGATATGCTTATGATTTACAGAGTTCACAAATATTTTTATTTTGTTATAATCCTCTCACTTGCACTCGAATTATAAATCTGTTCATCCTAAACAAAAGAGTAAATACCTAGATAGTAGATATTTTGTTAGCTAATCTACCCAACTCATTTCTACTTGGCAGAATCTAGAATTCTGAAGAGTAGAGGAATGTAGAATATTTAAGAAGTTAAGCCGGGCGCAGTGGCTCAAGCCTGTAATCCCAGCACTTTGGGAGGCTGAGACGGGCGGATCACGAGGTCAGGAGATCGAGACCATCCTGGCTAACAAGGTGAAACCCCGTCTCTACTAAAAATACAAAAAACTAGCCGGGCGAGGTGGTGGGCGCCTGTAGTCCCAGCTACTCCGGAGGCTGAGCAAGACTCCGTCTCAAAAAAAAAAAAAAAAAAAAGTTAAAACATGCTGTGGTAGGCTAGTTTGTCTTTCAGGGATACAGATCTTTGAAGAGATATGAGTAAAGCTAGCATTCAGATGGAATGGTTTTTCATCCGTAGACCAACCTTGTCCTCTTGAGTCATCCTAGCTAGAATATTTGTGGATGTTTTTTACATGAATCTGTGGAAGAGAAAACATGAGTATTAACTATAAGTTAGGATAAGGTGTTAAACACAACTGCAATGGGTACTCACTCTGCCGAAAGGAAACAACCATAAAGTGATGCATTTTTATCCAAGGATTTGCTCCTCTCCATAGAGATGACTAGAGATAATATCAGTTCCAGATTCATGAAATCACAGATTAAGTTCAACATGCAAATGAGTATAAATCCAAATTATATTTATATTATTACCTATGAAAATTTTTATCTATTTATTATTATCAGTTTCTGGTTTGAATACTAAAAACATAGATAAACCAAAACCCATATTGTTTTTTGTGTGTGTGTTTCAGTAGGGTTTCACATGAGCAAGTTCAACTAGCCCTTATAAATCTGCTTTATGAATCTTTATGAATCTGGCTGCTCAAATTTGGGTGCATATGTATTTAGCACCCTAAGATGTTAAGTCTTCTTGTTGAACTGAACCCTTTACCATTATGTTATACCCATTTTTGTTCTGTTTCATTGTTGTTGGTTTAATGTCTGTTTTATCTGAAATAAGATTAGAACCCCCTGCTCATTTTTCTTTTTTGTTTGCTTGACAGATATTTCTTCCTCCCTTTACTTTGAGCCTAAGGATGTCACTGTATGTGAGATAGGTCTCTTGAAGACAACATACTATTGAGTGTTGCTTCTTCATCAAACTGGGTACTCTGTGTCTTTTAAGTGGGGCCTTCAGCCCATTTACATTCAAGGTAAGTATTGATAAGTGAGGATTTCTTCCTATGATCATGTTGTTAGCTGATTGTATTGTAGACTTGATTGTATATAGTTGTTTTATAGTGTCAGTGTGCTATGTATTTAGGTGTGTTTTTGTGTTGACAGTAATGGTCTTTTGTTTCCATGTTTACTACTCCCTTAAGGACCTCTTTTAAAGTAAGTCTGGTGTTAATGAATTCCCTTAGCCTTTGCTTCTTTGGAAATAATTTTATTTCTCCATTACTAATAAGCTTAGTTTGGCTGGATGTGAAATTCTTGGTTGAAATTTCTCTCCTATGAGGATGGTGAATATCAGCCCCCAATCTCTTCCAACTTGCAAGGTTTCTGCTGAGAAGTCTGCTGTTAGTCTGATAGTCTTCTCTGTGTATATGACCTCCCCCTTCTCTCTAGCTGCCTTTAAGACTTTTTCTTTTGTGTTGACTTTGAAGAACCCGTTGAATATGTGTCTTGAGGATGGTCAATCTCATGACTATGTGTCTTGAGGTATAGTATCTTGCAGGGGTTCTCTGAATTTCCTTAATTGGTATGTTGACTTCTCTAGCAAGGTCAACCTCTAAGAGGTTGGGGAAATCTTCATGGACAATATCTTTAAATATGATGTTTTCCAAATTGTTTGCTGTCTCTCTATCTCATTCAGGAATGCCATTTAGTTTTGTTTAGTCTGTTTATATAATTTCATATTTCTTGCAGGTTTTGTCCATTTCTTAAAAATTTATTTTTTCTGCCTGTGTTGATTTGAAGGAGCAGTCTTCAAGCTCTGAGTTTTATTCTTCAACTTGATTGATTCTATTATTAATATTTCTAATTGCATTCTGAAATACATGTAGTGAATTTTTCATTTTCAGAAGTTCAGTTTGGTTTTTACTTAAAATGATTATATTATCTTTTAACTCTTGAACCACTTTACTTTATTCCTTGAATTTGACTGCAACCTTCTGCATGTCAAGCTTCCTTGCAATCTAGATTCTGATTTCTATGTCTGTCACTTCAGCCATTTCAGTTTGGTTAAGGACCTTTTCTGGAGAGCTTCAGGTTCATTTAGAAGAAGTGGGGCACTCTGGCTTTTGGAGTTGCCAGAGTTCTTGCATTGGTTCTTTCTCATCTGTGTGGGCTGATGTTCCTTTTTTTTTTTTTTTTTAATACTTTAAGTTCTAAGGTACACATGCACAACGTGCAGGTTTGCTACATATGTATACTTGTGCCATGTTAGTGTGCTGCAACTGTCAACTTGTCAGCACCCATAAACTTGTCATTTACATCAGGTATAACTCCCAATGCAATCCCTCCCCCATTCTCCCTCCCCATAATAGGGAGGGAGTGTGTGATGTTCCCCTTCCAGAATCCAAGTGATCTCATTGTTCAATTCCCACCTATAAGTGAGAACATGTGGTGTTTGGTTTTCTGTTCTTGAGATAGCTTGCTGAGAATGATGGTTTCCAGCTGCATCCATCTCCCTACAGAGGACATGAACTCATCCTTTTTTATGGCTGCATAGTATTCCATGGTGTATATGTGCCACATTTTCTTAATCCAGTCTGTCACTGATGGACATTTGGGTTGATTCCAAGTCTTTGCTATTGTGAATAGCACCACAATAAACATACATGTGCATGTGTCTTTATAGCAGCATGACTTATAATCCTTTGGTTATATACCCAGTAATGGGATGGCTGAGTCATATGGTATTTCTAGTTCTAGATCCTTGAGGAATCGCCATACTGTTTTCCACAATGGTTGAACCAGTTTACAATCCCACCAACAGTGTAAAAGTGTTCCTATTTCTCCACATCCTCTCCAGCACCTGTTGTTTCCTGACTTTTTAATGATTGCCATTCTAACTGGTGTGGGATGATATCTCATTGTGGTTTTGATTTGCATTTCTCTGATGGCCAGTGATGATGAGCATTTTTTCATGTGCCTGTTGGCTGTATGCATTTCTTCTTTTGAGAAATGTCTATTTCTAAGCAAAAGTTTACAAAACATTAAGAGAACATTTTTCTTTTTCCTTGGACCTTCACTGGCTTATAGAAATATCCAGCTGTTAGAAGCGATCATCAGTAAACTAACAGAGGAACAGAAGACCAAACCCCGCATGTTTTCACTTATAAGTGGGAGTTGAAGAATGAGAACACACGGACACAGGGAAGGGAACGTCACACACTGGAACCTGTCAGGGTGTCGGGGCCAGCGGGAGGGAGAGCATTAGGACAAATACCTAATGCATATAGGGATTAAAACCTAGATGATGGGTTGATACGTGCAGCAAACGACCATGGCACATGTATACATAGGCAACAAACCTGCACATTCTGCACATGTATCCCAGAACTTAATAAAATAAAATAAAAATGGAAAAGGAAAAAAAATTCAGCTGTTAAGGACCAATGGAGTCATGCTTTCTTTCAAATGCATCATACACTGTTTTCTTTCATTGAATAAAAAGTTATATACACAAACACAAAAAAGGAGTAAAAACAACCACCTCATAATGGCTATATCAATTTACATTCCTGCTGTCAGTGCACGTGGGTTTATTGTGAATATAGTTAATAATATTGTGTTGTTTACTTGAAATTTGTTAAGGGAGTAGATGTTTAGTGTAACCACACACACACACACACACACTCACACACACACCCCACAGTTGTAACTATGTGTACTTATAGATTTGCTCATTAATTTGTTTTTGGTAATTATTCATGATATGTATGTATACTAAAACATTACATAGTACATCTTGAATATATACAATTTTTATATATCAGTTATACCTCATTAAAGCTAGAAAAAAATTAAATAAAATGAAATACATGTCAAAACAAATAAATAACTAAAAACGTATCCCATCTTCAAAGTTAAAAATGAATTCCAAATGAAAAAACAAAACAAAGTAACACAGAAAACAGCCACCTACCTTGCAGTGGGTGTCCTGATGGAGTGCCTTTTTTTTCCTTTAATAAATCCCTACTTCAATTAGGTTCATCTCAAACATTAGAGATGTTTCAGTAACACAGATCTTCACAAGAGAATAGTAAGAGGTTTCTTACTTTTCTGAAAATGTGGTCACTCTTTCTTTTTAAAATTTAATGTATGATAAAACACCATCAACTACTGGTCACTATCTGTTTATGTGAGCCAGCTTCTTTTGTCAATGTGCTTGCTTTTCATTTTCTGGAGTTATTCTCACGATTTTCTCCTATTTTAACCTTGGAGGTGAAGAGACAACCTCCAAGGAACAACAACAGGAACTATTCCTTTTATAACTATTTTTATTTCTTTGTTTCCATTTGCTTCTCATTAGTGTGAGGAGCTTTGAAAGGCATAGGAAATCTCTATGTATATCCTAAATGTCAGTAGAGAGATCTTACATCTTATCTTAATGAGTCAGGGGACGTTTAAACACTTCACTCTTATCCAACTTAGCCCCAGACTACACGGGAAAAGGGCAGTCACAAAATCGTCAAAACCTAAGGCTGTGAAACCTATATTTTCATGAATATATTTAAGAAATAAGTAGAATTAAGGAAAAAAGATGGTAACAGCCATGACACAGACAATTTATTTATCAGAAATGCCCATACTGAATATGCTTTATTTAAAAGATTAATCATATGTATAAATATATCAGAACAGAAAAGAAATGCTTAATTTTCTCCATTTGTCAGATACACTGGTTTTTTTGTACATTAGAGCAAATTAAAAGTACAAGTGCTTAATGAAGGCATTTTACAAAACAAAGTTAGATGCACATGGCAGTAAGTTAAGTTTCAATCTCATAGAAGCTGATTTTTTAAAACAAATCCTTTGGGCTACATTTTAATATATAGGCTCTCAGCCTGGCAAGATCACTTCAAAATTTGCTACAAATCAGCACATTCAGAAAATTAGGAAGTAAATAACTTGGTTTTAAATAGTTCAAGACATTATTTCATATCTTAAGCAAAAAATAAAAATAAAACAGCTGAGCTTAAAATTTGGCAGGCACTCAGTCCTTAATCTAGAATATTTACTATATTTAAAACATAAATTAAATTTCTTGCATCTGGATACATTATAAGGAACTGGATGGAATCCTAATGTAACTTCTCTGGGAACAAATGAATTTCCCAACCAACTAAATCAGCCAAATGATTTTTTTATAGATTTATCTTTGTTAATAAGGCAAAACAAGCACTTTCCAAGTGTAGAGTATGATTTGTTGCTACACAATTTTTTCCTACAACTTCTTACTCTTGCCCACACAGCACAAGTGTAAGCATTGAAGGACCTACAGGAAAAGCTTTCTCTTTATCTTATAAATGACCGACTGGTATATGCACAGAGATAAATCTCAGCATCTGTCCTAGAACTTAGGACACCAACATATCTCTCTGACAGAAACTTTTAACTTATTTACAAAGATAGATGAAAAAGTGAAGCAGGTATAGCAGAATAGAAAGTTCAAGGCCCTTGTTATACTAACTCATTGAAACAAAGCAATGTCTTCTCTATATCTCTTTACTTTTGGAAGGGAATTTGCTGTTTTTTAAATTGACTTTTTTGATGCATGTAATTATCCAATCAACACCCTTAGAGAGCCAAGAAATATAAAAATATCAATAATACCATTTTCATGCTGTATTAGCCAATTTTTATGCTGTTGATAAAGACACACCCAAGTCTGGATAATCTGTTAGGAAAAGAGGTTTAATGGACTCACAGTTCCATGTGGCTCGGGGGGCCTTACAATCATGGCAAAAGGTGAAACGGATGTCTTCCACGGTGGCAGAGAAGAAAGAATGAGAGTCAAGGGAAAGAGGAAACCCCTTATTAAATCATCAGATCTCATGAGACTTATTCACTACAATGAGAAGAGTATGGGAAATATCTCTCCTATGATTCAATTATTTCCCACTGGGCCCCTCCCACAACATGTAGGAATTATGGGAGCCACAATTCAAGATAATATTTGGGTGGGAACACAGCCAAATCATATCACATCCATTAGATGGATAAATAAAAACAAAATATTATAAAAATAAAGATTCTGATAAATGGCTACCTTTAAGCAGAGATTGTGGAAATGTACACAGTAGTCTTACTGTACAGTAATTTAATAAATAAAACATGCTAGAATTTTATGTAGTATTTGCATATATGATTCCATATATACTGTATCTTAGTAAAATAATTGTGAACATGTGCAACCATAGAACTGCTGTGATATCCATTGGGGGAGATGTGGTGTGTGTGTGTGTGTATGTGTGTATAATGTGTGGAAAATTATATATATGTATATATAGTATGTATTTGCATATAATGGGTAATTATATTTATCTATATATAAAATGGAGAAATTATAAACAACCTAAAAGCACAAACACATGGAATTGATTCAAAAAATCACAAAACATA
This sequence comes from Colobus angolensis palliatus, assembly GCF_000951035.1. NCBI lineage: Eukaryota > Metazoa > Chordata > Mammalia > Primates > Cercopithecidae > Colobus > Colobus angolensis. The sequence continues at coordinate 7,039,295 of NW_012111364.1, forward strand.
AATAACGAACTTTAAAACGTGAAAGACAGCAGTTTCCCAAACTTCTTAGCCGCTGTATTCCCCCCACCCTATGAAATTGCCTGTAGTGCTCAATTCTCTACCTAAGGATGCCGCCCGTTTTTCCCTACCACAAAGGACATCCCATGAAGCACTTCCATGGAACCCAGGGGCATGCTGAAACTCTATTGGTGAATCGCTGTTATGGAGCACTATTTAATAAGTCTATATCTACTCAAAATATGTGAGTTTAACAAATGAAACACAAGTTACAAACAACAAAAACATGTACAGACAGTTCCCAATTTATGAAAGCTTGACTTGCTCTTTTTTGACTTTATGATGATTATGCAAAAGTGATATGTATGTCTCAATACACATGAAAGTATTCAATGAATTACAAAATATATAGAATATTTTATTATTAAATAAGATTTGTGTTATATGATTTTGCTCAAATATAGGCTAATGTAAATGTTCTGGGCACATTTAAGGTAGGCTAAGCTACGCTATGATGTTGGTAGGTCAGGTGTATTAAATACATCTTTGGTTTTGGATATTTTATACTTACAATGGGTTTATCAAGATATAACCTCATCATAAGTTGAGAACCATCTGTGTATATGTATATCTTTAGAAAAAAGACTGAATACTTATGCTAAAACAATTAATAGGAATTATTTCTTAGAGGTGACTCTTCTTTTGCGACCTTTGCAAGTTTTTGCATTCAACTTTTTCTCAACTGTCACCTTCTTGGTAGGCCTTCCTAGATTATCCTATTTATTGTTTTATTTATTTATTTATTATTGTTTCTTTTTCAACTTTTAGTTTATAATGAGGGTACCTATGCAAGTTCATTACAAAGGTACATTACGTGATACTGAGTTTTGGGGTATGACTAAATCTGTCATCCAAGAAATGAGAGAAATGAGCATAGTACCCAATAGGTAGCTTTGCAGCCCTTGGTCCATCCCCTCCCACTTGCCCCCTCTAGTGGTCTCCGGTGTCGATTGTGCCCATCTTTATGTCCATGTGTACCCAGTGTTTAGCTCCCACTTATAAGCGACAACATGCCATATATGGTTTTCAGGTTCTGCTAATTTCACTTAAGATAATGGCCTCCAGCTGTATATAAGTTACTGCAAATGACATGATTTCACTCTCTTTTATGGCAGTATAGTATTCCATGGTGTATATGTACCATCTTTTCTTTGTCTAACCCGCCATTGATGGGCACCTGGGTTGACTCCATGTTTAACGTACAGGTGCATGTATCCTTTTGGTAGAATTATTTATTTGGGGTATATAATCAGTAATGGGATTGCTGAGTTGAAGGGTAGTACAATCCTTAGTTCTTTGCAATATCTCCAAACTGCTCTCCACAGTAGCAGTATTAATTTCATTCCCACCAACAGTGTATAAGTGTACCCTTTTCTCTGCAGCCTTACCAATATCTTGTGACTTTTTAATAGTAGCCATTCTGACTAGTGTGAGATGATACCTTATTATAGTTTTGATTTGCATTTCTCCGATGATTAGTGATGATGGAGCATAGAGCATGTTTTCATGTTTGTTGGCTACTTGTATGTCTTCTTTTGAGAAGTGTCTGTTCATATCTTTTGATCAGTTTTAATGGGATGATATGATTTTCTTTGTTGAATTAAGTTCTTTGTCGATTCTGGATACTAGACTTTTGTTAAATGTATAGTTTGCAATTTTTTTTTTCCATTCTGTAGATTATCTGTTCACTGTTTATAGTTTCTTTTGCTGTAGAGAAGCTCTTTAATCTAATTAGGTCCTACTTACCAATTTTTGGGTTTTTTGTGCAGTTCAGGTAAGCCTATTTAAAATTGCACCCACAGCCAATATTTCTGACCTATTTAATCTGTTCTATTTTCTTATTTTCCCCATAACACCTAGTATATTTTATCTTACCATATGATTTACTTACTGATTTTTTTAATATGTGTTGTTTTTCTCCACCATAGTAGAATGTAAACCCCATAAAGGAAGCAAAATATTTTGATCACTGGTGTATTTTGTATGCCCAGCAGTGCCTGATACATAGTAAGACATTAAATAATTAGTTAACAAAAGTTAATTCGTTCTTTATGAGTATTCTTTAATATATTAATTTTATTTAAAATAACTTTTTTTCTTTGAATTATCTTTGTTTGGAATTCATAGAAAGTCCCTGGTTCTAGGAAATTCAAGGAAACTTGGTTACTTTTGAAGCCATGACTTAATGGATAACATCTAAACATTATTGTAGCATCACAGAATTGCTGCAGAGTTATTTATTTAGTTTATATAAAATAAATATGCAACTTACAACACTTTAACTATAATTTGGCTTTAGGATGAAAGTCATTATGAATCTTTTCCTAATTGTTCAGGAATAATGTAATAGAATAGTGTAAATGTATGAGGAATGAAATGCTACACCATTAATCTCAAGATCGTTATTAGGTAATAAGAAGAATTCTTCAGTGATGACGAGAAAGAAAACATGTTAAAAGTCAGACATAGAGAAAATTATTTTTTTCATAGAGTGTCCATATGTCTAAATTCTCACATTACAGTCCTAAAGACATCAATTTTTTAGAATAGCATTTGCATTTATTCTAAGTTAATCATTATTTTAAGTAGACTGTGTGTAGAAAACTAACCATTTCAAATTGGGACAAAGGGCAAGAGACTGTTACATCTACCTAAACAATAAGGAAACATTCAATAAGCATTTTTAAATCCATCAGAGCTGTAGATAAAAATAAAGTCAAAATGAACAAAATTCCAAAGTAGTATAATCCTTACTAGGTGAGAAAAACGAATGGCCTTCTATTTCCCTAGGGAGGCATGATGGAAAGAGAAATAAATCTGGCAGAGATATTGTAAGAGTAAGGGGGGAAATGCAAAAACTTTTATTTTGTTAAATTTTTAGTATGATACATTTTCAAAGTTAAAGAAAACCTGCAATAATAGTACAAAGAACTTCTGTCTCTCCTTAAATTGATGTTTCATTTATATTTTGCTTCATTTGCTTTATCATCTGCTCTCTTTCCTCCTGATCTATCAATCTATTCACATGTGTATTTTTTCCTGAAATATTTTAGAGTAAGTTAGAGTCATTTACCTGAAATAATTCAGTGTGAATTTCTTAGGAATATGAACATTTCATTAAATAACCACAGTCTAGTCAACAAAATTAGTATAATTATCAAAATCAAAATAGCCATTCTATAGTTAACCTTGATAAAATTATACTACCTAACCCCCAGTACATATTCAGATTTTTGTCAGTTTTTCTAATAATGTTCTTTGTAGTATGTTGCTTCCCTAGTCTGTGCTATGCATTGCCTTTAATTTTCATATCCCTTTATTTTTCTTTACCCCAGAATAGTTTCTCTGTCTTTTTGTGTGTGTGTTCCTTAATGTTGACATTTTTTAAGAGTAAGGCCAGGTGTTTGTTTTGCATAATATTTCTTTATTTGCCTTTGCTGATATTTCCTCATGATTAGACCCAAGTTAAGCAATTTGTTAGAATACATCACATCAGGAGGCACATGATATCACCTTGATTTAATAGTGGTTATGTCAGTATTGACCAATTAGTTACAAGCCATGTTTCTGAGAGCCTGTAGACAAGAATGACAGATTTTATTCTGATGAAATCCAGAAGCAGAGACCAAAGTCTTTCTTTTCCACATTTGTTCTCCCTGGCTTTTCATCAAGAACACAACAGTACACAGGAAATCGAGGCAGGGCTGGAAAGCAGATAAATCTCTCCAGAATCTAGTGATGCTTCTATTGTAGCCCTTTGGAAGGCAGGGGGACCTAAAATTGACTTTAAATAATTTGAAATAAGTAGTGAACTGGCATTAGCTAAAGGTACAACACAGCACACAACAAGTTCTACTCTGGATGAATTTGTAGAAGTAAGGCCTTCACATTTAATACCTTATAAAAAGGGGTTATTATTTACTAAAAATAAATATTATCTACCAGCATCTGTTCAGTTCTTTCCAGCACAGAATACCAAAAATCTGAGATATGCAAAGAAACAAAAAATGGAACTCCCAGTAAAGTAAAACATTGAACATTGAGATTTAAAATAACTGTTGGGATTAGTTAATGTATACATGAGGAAAAGATGGACTTAATGTGGAAAAGCTAGAGAATTTCGTCAGAGAAACTAAAATCCTAAAAAAGAACCAAATGAAAACTTCAGTACTGAATCACATATCTAAAGTAATAAATAGATTAGATGGACATATCAACAGACTAGATAAAGAAGAAAAAAATGAAAGATTAATAAAATTTAATCTAAACACGGAGAAAAAAATATCAAACTCAGCAGAACTTCAGAGACCTATGGTAAAATATTAAATATTCTAATGTACATGTATTTAGAATTCTTGAAGGAGATTTTTTGATGTATATTTTACCAACTTTATCAATTTTGTAAAATTATACAAAAGAACTCACTCACTATCATGAGAACAACATGAGGGAAACTGCCCCCATAATTCAATCCCTTCCCACAAAGTCTCTCCTTCAACATCTGGGGATTACAATTCAAGATGAGATTTGGGTGGGGACACAAAGCCTAACCATATGCTTCTGCCCCCGGCCCCTCCAAAATCTCACGTATTTTCACATTTCAAAACCAGTCGTGCCTTCCCACCAGTCCCCCAAAGTCTTAACCAGCTTCGCATTACTCAAAAGTCCACAGTCCAATGTCTCATCCGAGACAAGGCAAGTCACTTCTGTCTATGAGCTTGTAAAATAAAAAGCAAGACAGTATTAAAAAATCAAGTTAGTGATTCCCGAGATAGAATGGGGTACAGGCATTGGGTAAATATTTCCATTCCAAATAAGATAAATTGGCCAAAACAAAGGGCTACAGGTGCCATGAAAGCCTGAAATCCAGTGGGGACAGTCATTACATCTTAAAGCTGATAAATAATCTCTTTTGACCCTATGTCTCATTTCCAGGTCACACTGATGCAAGAGGTGAGCTCCCCACCGTCTTGCGCAGCTCCACCCCTGTGGCATTGCAGGGTACAGCTCCCCTCCTGGCTGCTTCCATGGGCTAGCATTGAGTGTCTGTGGCCTTTCCAGGTGCACGATGCAAGCTGTCAGCATGTGGATCTGCCATTCTGGGGTCTGAAGGACAGTGACTCTCTTCTCATAGCTCCACTAGGCAGTGTCCCCATGGAGACTCTTTGTGGGGGCTCCGAACCCACATTTCCCTTCCCCCTAAACCTCAATTATTTTTGGTGTACCTGCAGGCAACCCAGCACCACATGTAAGCTGACAAGGTTTGGGGCTCGGACCTTCTGAAGCAACAGTTTGAGCTGTACCTTGGCCCCGTCTAACCACTGCTGGAACTGGAGCAGCTGGGACACAGGGCATTACATCCCAAGGCTGAACGGTATAGAGGGGTCCTGGACCCAGCCCGTACAACCGTTTTTCCATTCTAGCCCTCTGAGCATGTGATAGGAAGGGCTGCTATCAAGATCTCTGACATGCCCTAGACACATTTTCCCTGTTGCTGTCTTGAAAAGTGACATTATGCTCCTCATTACTTATGCAAATGTTTGCAGTATGCTTAAATTTCTCCCCAGAAAATGGGTTTTTCTTTTCTACCACATCATCAGGCTGCACATTTTTCAAACTTTTATGCTCTACTTTCCTTTTAAATGTAAGTTCCAATTTCAGATCATCTCTCAAGTTCAAAGTTCCACACATCTCTAGGGCAGGGACAAAATGCCAGTAGTCTCTTTGCTAAAGCAGAGCAAGACTGACCTTTGCTCCAGTTCTCAAGGCGTTCCTCATATCCATCTGCAACCACCTCAGCCTGGACTTCATTAGCCCTATTACTAGCAGCATTTTGGTCACAACCATTCAACAAGTCTCTCGGAAGTTCTACACCTTCTCACATCTTCCTGTCTTCTTTTGCGCCCTCCAAACTGTTCCAACCTCTGCCTATTACCCAGATCCAAAGTTGCTTCCATATTTTTGCATTTCTTTATAGCAATACCTCACTCTTGGTACCAATTTCCTGTATTATTAGGTTGTTGCAATAGTAATTGCAGTTTTTTGCCATACTTTTAATTACTTTGCCATTACTTTTAATGACAAAAACTGCAATTACTTTTGCACCAACATAATAGTTTGATTTCACACTGCTGTAAAGAATTCCCTGAAACTGGGTAATTTATAAACCAAAAAAAAAAAAAAGAAAGAAAGAAAGAAAAAGAAAAAAGCTTTAATTGACTGACAGTTCTGCAGGTCTGGGAGGCCTCAGGAAACTTACAATCATGGCAGAAATCACCTCTTCACAGAGGCGGGAGAGAGAAGAGAGCAAGAAGAAACTACCAAACACTTAAAAACCATCAGATCTCATGAGAACTACTCACTATTAGGAGAAACAGCATGGGGTAAACCACCCCTATGATCCAACCACCACCCATCAGGTCCCTCCCTCAACATCTGGGGATTACAAATCAAGATGAGATTTGGGTGGGGACACAAAGCCTAACCATATCAAACACCACGTAGTTCAGTGGTCTACAAAAGTGTCATAAACCACAAATACTTGGACTAGCAATAGACAAAATATGTAGTTTATTTTATATGGTCGCATCAACTGCAAATCATTCTTAATAAGAAGTCAAATATATCGGTTTTCTAAAATGAAGCATTGAATTAAAATAAAATGTACAAAAAGATGTTCTATTTTCCTAAGTCATGAAATTATAAATCAGATTTTTTTTAACTTAAACTTCAGAAATGAGATTGTAAAGTGATTGGCCATAGCATACACTACAGAAGATTTCATAAGAAGGGAAACATTTGGAAAAGAGAAAAAGAAATCATACTTAACAGCAGTCAGTGATGATGGGAAATATTGCTGCAGAAATTGCTCATGATGAATCATGGAATGATCCACAGGCCATACTGACAAATCATTGCTAAAAGCATAGAAGAAAGAAAAGTTCAATGTGTGGCAGTTAGCTTTACCTTAAAGCTTTACATACATATAAACATTTAGAGAGATCTCTGGAATGTAAACAATGGGGACAAAGGGAAATAGCATTCAAAACCCAAGATGGAAATCTCTACTACAACTGAAGGTTTGATGCAACCCTCATATCCCTATTCCTCTGAATAGTGACACCTTCCTAGAATCGTCTTTGATTACAATTAATGTGCTGATTATATGTGTCTCATTATCTAAGGCAATCTATCACTGTGGTAGCTAAAGTACTTACCTGTCAAAAATTTCTGTCTGAATTTTAGTGTTCAAATTATATCCTCTATATAATACTTGAATTCCCATTCATCTAAGATTATTTTAAAATAAAAGTGACAGATATTTCCCCTATTTTCACAATTAAAGTAAGCATAGATTCTAATTGAAGTCATGGATGGCAATAGCTATCTTAATACTTTAAATCAAATGATTATTAAGTATTAATTTGGAACACAAATATAATAGTGAAAAGACTTGACATCAAAGTGAAAGAGAACTTCTAATTAGCTACTGTGTTACTCTCAAATCTTTGCCATAACTGAGTCAGTATATGTTTCTGAAACTACGAATTCCTTAGTATCCTATAGTAAGAAGATTAGTATATTATTGGGAACAATGTAATCAATAGGGCTATTTGAACTTCTCTTTTTTTAACTTTTATTTTAGATTCAGTGGTACTGCTGCAAGTTTATTATATTGGTAAATTGCATGTAATGGAGATTTGTTGTACAGACTATTTTGTCACCCAGGTAATTAGCATAGTATCCCATGGATAGCTTATAGATCATCACTCTCCTCCCACCCTCCACACTCAAGTAGGCTCAAGTATCTGTTGCTCTATTCCTTGTGTCCATATATACTCAATATTTAGCTCCCACTTATAAGTGAGAACATACCATATTTGATTTTCTCTTCTTGTGTTAGTGTGCTTAGGATAATGGCCTCCAGTTTCGTCCACATGGCTGCAAAGGACATAATCTCATTCTTTTCAATAGATAACTTAGTAGTCCACAGTGTACATTTAGCACATTTTTTCCTTCAGTCTACCATGAATGGGCATTAAGGCTGATTTCATGTATTTGCTATTATGAATAGTACTGCCTTGAACATACACGTGCATGTGTTTTTACAGTAGAAAGATTTATATTCCTCTGAGTATATACTCAATAATGAGTTGCTAGGTGGCAGAGTAATTCTGGTTATTTGAGAAATCTCCAAACTGCTTTCCACAGTGAGGGAAATAATTTACATAACCACCAGAAGTACATAAGCATTCCCTTTACTCCACAAACTTGCCAACAACTGTTATATTTTGACTTTTTAATAATAGCTATTGCAGCTGGTATGAGATAGTATTTCACTGGGATTTTGATTTCCATTTCTCTAATGAGCACTGATTTTGAGCATTTTTTCATATACTTGTTGGCTGTATATATGTCTTCTTTTGAAAAATGTCTGTTCATGTCCTTTGTCCACTTTGTAATGGAGTTGTTTGTTTTTTGCTTGCAAATTTGTTCAACTTCCTTAGAGATTCTGGACATCAGACCTTTGTTGGAGGCACAGTTTGCAAATATTTTCTCCCATTCTGAAAGTTGTCTGTTTACTCCGAAGATAGATTGTTTTGTGAAGTAGAATGTCTTTACTTTAGTTGGGTCCCATTTGTCAATTTTTGTTTTAGTTGCAACAGCTCTTGGCGTCTTTGTCATGAAATCTTTGCTCAGTCTTACGTCCGGGATAGTAATTCTTAGGTTATCTTCCAGGGTTTTTATATTTTTAGGTTTTACATTTAAGTCTTTAATCCATCTTGAATGGATTTTCATATGGGGTGAAAGGAAGGGTTTTAGTTTCAATCTTCTGCATATGGCTAGCCAGTTATCCCAGAACCGTTTATTTTCCCCATTGTTGTTTATGTCAATTTTGCCAAAGATCAAATGGCTGTAGGTGTGCAGCATTACTTCTCTTCTCTCTTTTCTGATCTATTGATCTATGTGTCTGTTTTTGTACTGGTACCATGTTGTTTTGGTTACTATAACCTTGTAGTATAGTTTGAAGTCAGGTAATGTGATGCCTCCAAGTTTATTCTTTTTGCTTAGGATTGCCTTGGCTATGTGGGCTCCTTTTAGTTTCACACAAATTTTAAAATAGTTTTTTTCTAATTCTGTGAAGAATGTCACTTGTAGTTTGATAGGTATAACATTGAATCTGTAAATTGCTTTGGACAATATGGCCATTTTAACAATATTGATCTTCCAATCCATGAGCATGGCATGTTTTCTCATTTGCTTGTGTCATCTTTGATTTCTTTTAGCAGTGTTTTGTAATTCTTATTGTAGAGATCTTTCACTTCCCAGGTTAACTGTATTCCTAGGTGTTTCATATTTTTGGCTATTGTGAATGGGATTTTGTTTGTGATTTTGCTCTCAGCTTAGATGTTGTTGGTGTATAGGAATGCTACTGATTTTTTTACATGGAATTTGTACACTGAAATTTTGCTAAAGTTGTTTATGAGATCGAAGAGTTTCTGGACAGAGATTTTTGACTTTTTGAGGTATAGCATTATCTCACTCATAAGTGGGAATTGAACAATGAGAACACATGGACACAGAGCGGGGAACATCATACACAGGGGCCTGTCTGGGGTTGGGGGACTAGGGGAGGGATAGCATTAGGAGAACTACCTAATGTAGATGACGGGTTGATGAGTGCAGCAAACCACCATGGCACATGTATACCTATGTAACAAACATGTACATTCTGCACATGTACCCCAGAACTTAAAGTAATATAAAAAAAAGAATTATATCATCTACAAAAATGAATAGTTTGACTTGGTATTTGACAGTTTTTTTTTTTTATTTCTGTGGCATCAGTGATAATATCCCTTTTATCATTTCTAACTGTGTTTATTTGGATCTTCTCTCTTTCATCTTTATTAGTCTAGCTAGCAGTCTACCTATCTTATTGAGTTTTTCAATAAGGCAGTTGCTAGGTTTGTTGATCTTTTGTGTGTTTTTCTATCTTTGATCACTTTTTGATATTTTGTATGTTTTTTGTTTCTCAATTTCCTTCTGTTTAGCTCTCATTTTAATAATTTCTTACCTTCTGCTAGCTTTGGGATTGGTTTGCTTTTCTTTCTCTAGTTTCTCTTGTTGTAATGTTAGGTTGTTAATGTAAAATCTTTCCAACTTTTTGGTGTAGGCATTTAGTACTGTAAACTTCCCACTTAACACTGATTTAGCTGTGTCCCAGAGATTCTGGTATGTTGTGTCTCTGTTCTCATTAGTTTCAAACATTTCTAGATTTATGCCTCAATGTAATTATTTATCCAGATGTTATTCAGGAGCAGGTTGTTTCATATCCATATAATTTTATGGTTTTGAGCAATTTTCTTAGCATTCATTTGTGTTTTTACTGCACTGTGGTCTGACAGAGTGGTTGGTGTGATTTCAGTTTTTTGTATTTTTTTTTAATTTGATGAGGATCATTTTATGCCTGATCGTGTGATCAATTTTAGAGTATGTGTCAGATGCACATGCAAAGAATATGTACTCTGATTTTTTTGGGTGTAGAGTTCTGTAGATGTGTATTACATCCATTTGTTCAACTCTTGGGTTCAGGTCCCAGATATCTGCTTTTTTTCTGTCTTGATAATCTGTATAATTCTCTCAGTGGTGGGTTGAATTCTATCGTTATTATTCTGTGCTTATCTAAGTCTCATCATAAGTCTCTAAGGACTTCATGAATCTGGGTACTCCTGTGTTGAGTGTATATATACTTAGGATAGTTAGGTCTTCTTGTTGAATTGAGCCTTTTGCCATTATAGAATGTCCTTCTTTGTTTTGATCTTTGTTGTTTTAAAGTCTATTTTGTATAAAATTAATGCCAAATTCTGCTTTTCATTGTTTTCTGCTTACTTGGTAAATTCCTCTCCACCTCCTTACTTTGAGTCTATGGGTGTCATTGCATGTGACGTGGGTCTCTTGAAGATAGCATACAATTGGTTCTTGCTTCTTTATCCAGATTGCTACTCTGTGCCTTTTAATTATGGCATTTACCTCATTTATATTCAAGGTTAGTATTGATATGTGCAGATTTGATCCTGTCATTGTGTTTTTAGCTGTTTATTATTCTGACTTGCTTGTGTGGGTGCTTTATAGCGTCTCCGTTCTATGTACGTAAGTGTGTTTTTGTACTAGCCAGCAACAGTTGTTCCTTTCCATATATCGCACTCTCTTCAGGACTTTTTATAAAGTAAGTCTGGTGGCAAAAAGTTCCTTTAGCATTTGCTTTTCTGAAAACAATTTTCTTTCACCTGTGTTTATGAAGCTTAGTGTGGCTGGCTATGAAATTTTTGGATGGAAATTCTTTTCTTTTATAATGCTGAATGCAAACCCCCTATCTCTTCTGGCTTCTGGGTTTCTACTGGAAGATTTGCTATCAGCCTGATATACTTCCCTTTGTAGGTGACCTGCCTCTCCTCTCTAACTGCCTTTAACATTTTTTTCCTTCATTTTGACGTTGGAGACTCTGACAATTATGTGTCTTGGGGATGATGTTCTTGTTAGTATTTCACAGGGTTTTGGTTTTTTTTTTTTTTTTTTTTTTTGCATTTCCTGGATTTGAATGTTGACCACTCAAGAGAAATTTTATGGATGATATACTGAAATACATTTTCAAAGTTGCTTGCTTTCTCTCTCTCTCTTTTAGGGATGACAGTGTGTCATAGATTTAGTCCCTTTACACAATCCTATATTTCTTGGAGGTTGTTCAATCTTCTTTATATTTTTTCTTTAGTTTTGTTAGACTGAGTTATTTTGAAGAGCCATTCTTTGAGCTCTGAGGCGCTTTCTTCATTTTGTTCGATCCTGCTGTTAATATTTGTGATTGTACTCTGAAATCCTTGAAGTGAGTTTTTCATTTCTATAAGGTCAGTTTGGTTCTTACCTAAAGAGGAAATTTTTTTCTTTTAACTTCTGTTAAAATTATTTTACTGTATACCTTAGGATTTTTGGAATGGGTTTCAACTTTTTCCTGAAGCTTGATGATCTTCATTTTTATCAATATTCTGAATTCTATTTCTATCATTTCAGCCATTTTAGCTTAGTTCAGAACTATTGCTGGGAAACTAGTGCAGTGACTTGGATATAAGAAGACACTCTGGATTTTTGAGATGTCAGAGTTCTTTAGCCATTTTGTTGTTATCACTTAGATTTAAATTAATGATTTGACTTTGCTTTAATTCAATTATTTTATGGTTCGGAATTAGCCAACAAGTTCCTGAATTTGTTGTTACAGAAGATTGGTCATTTCTAGTTTGAAAAGCTATGGATCATAACCACAGTTTATTGATTCTTTTCTTCAATTTCTTTGTAAACGTGATCTGAGCAAGACTCTTTGCCACTTCCAACTGGTGATAGGAATTGGATAAATTTCACAGTTTTCACCTTACAGTGTTATGGAATCATACCTTAATCTCCACACCAATAAATAAAGAAAAAACTGAACTATTACATTATCAAATGAGCAGTTGTCTTAGTAGCCTGAATACTAAATTTTGTTATCACTTGTATTCATAAAGTTAATTGGTATATCCATTTAATTATATGAATTGAATCAATACATATATCATTCATCCTAAAATTAATCTATAAATTTAACACAATTGCAATAAAAATTCCAAGAACCGTTTGTTATTGCTAAACTAATACTAAAATTTTATACAAAATAAAGTACTTAAAAAAGGTAAACAGATTTTTAAATGAGAAGACAGTTGGAGAACTTATGTTCCTTGATTTTAATTATTAATATAGATCAGAAGTCCAAACTCTATAGCCTGTTTAAATCCTACTGTGATTTCTTTTTGTACAACTTAATAGCTAACAATGGTTTTACATTTTAAATAATTATAAAAACAAAGGAGAATATGAAACAGAGATCATATGTGGCCCACAAAACATAAAATATTTATCATGTGGCTCTTTACAGAAAAAGTTTGCTGGCTCTTTATGTAAGATAGCAGTAATTGCAAGAGTGTGGTACTGACAAAGGATAAATAAGTAATTCAAAAGAAGAAAATAAATGTCTAAAAATCAAGCTATACATATATAGTCACATTATCATTGACAATGGTATTTTGGTAATTCAGTGGTACCAGGCATTTTTTTTTTCCAAAAATGTTTTTTTAGTATCTAGATATCATATTTTAAACAAGGTCCATGCCTCCTATCATCTATTAAAATTCAGACTGACCTCATGTCACCCCAAGGTTGAAAGCAAGTATGAAAAGGAATAAAAGATGGTCATCATGGCTGGAGAGGAGGGAAATGATATGATGAGAAGAGAGTGTAGAGAAGAGAAAGGGACCAAAGCATGCACAGGGATTGAGCTATTTTGGACAGAATATTTAGGGAAATCTTCTATTGATAAAGTGGCATTTGAGTAGAAGCTGGAAAGACTTGAGAGGGCCAAATGAATGACTAAGAAAAGAGCAAAAGCCATGAAGTTGACAAAAGTTTGTTGTGTTTTAGGAAACAAAAAAGAATGGTTAAAGGCAAAGCGTGGAGAAAAATTTGGAAAATAATTAGTTCATGAATAGGCTGGCAAGTAATAGTAAGAACTTCAGATTTTATTTTAGTGTGATTACAAGCCAGTAGAAAGTGTTGAGCAGAGGAATACATAGTTTGATCTACATTTTAAAAAAATGAATTTCTTTACTATTCAGATACTAGATTGAATGAGAAACAAGAGTAAAACAAACCTAGTTAGAGGACAATTGTTATTTCCAGGTGTGAAATGACAGGGACAGAGTACAAAGTACTTTAGTAATTACTTATTTAATTTAACAGACATCACAATTCTCTCTCTAAACTAGGTTGTCCAATTATTTATACTTTTCAGATGAGAAATTAAGGTTCTTCAAGGTCATGGAACTAGAAAATAACGGAGTTCGTATCAATAGATAACAACTTGCTATAAATAAACCCACCTTTTTTATCCAATGAACATATGAACAAGACAAATGTAAGGTAGTTTGTCGTTTCAGCAGGGTAATTTCCTCAAAAGTTCTAAATACAATTAAATAAAAAATAGAAGTCAGAATAAAGAGTTGGATCTCTTATCGGACCCATTAGATTTTATAGCATGTAATGCATTTTTAATCTGATTTGGGAATGCATCCTAGGAAAACAAAATAAAATAAAGTGTGTTTGAGCATATATACTTTCACATCTTCAAAAAAAAACAGGTAAATAATGACAAAGTAATTAATGGTGTCATGATTTTTTTAGGCAATGCTGTTCATCAGGAAGGCAAGAGAAACAGAAAGCATGTAACTTCTGCCAAGTTTGATATTTGAATCCTTGCTGTCTGTTGAGACTACTAGTCCATCTAATAAGACGTGTTGCTACAAAAAAGAAAGCTTTGCTAACAGTATGACTGGATCGACTTTCCCTTCGCACAGCACCTGCTTTTATGATAACATTGATTTCCATGAGTCTTTTTGTCAATTTCCCTTCCAAAGACAACAATGAATATAACAACACCTCTTTCCATTAAAGGAAGACAATTAAAAAAAAAAATAGCATTCTTTTGTTCTGTTGCTCAGAATGTTTATGTCATTTTTTTTCTTTCAGATTCCTGAGTGGATGGTACCAATCCATTATCATAAAGTAAGGCGTAAGCAGAATGAGTTTAACTTCATCAATTAAAAATTACATGTGTATTACTTTGGGAGACCGAGGCAGGCGAATCACAAGGTCAGGAGTTCGAGACCAGCCTGACCAACATGGTGAAACTCCATTTTCACTAAAAATACAAAAAATTAGCCAGGCATGGTGGCAGGCACCTGTAATCCCAGCTACTCGGGAGGCTAAGGCAGGAGAATCTCTTGAACCCGGGAAGCAGAGATTGCAGTGAGCCAAGATCGTGCCACTGAACTCCAGCCTGGGCAACAGTGCGAGACTCCGTCTCAAAAAAAAAAAAAAAAGAAGAAGAAGAAGAAGAAGATAGTGTATTAAATATGTTTTCTTTTTCATTTTCCTAATTACTTTCTATAGATCTACAGTTACAGAAACTTAGGAACTAGGAAGATCCAGGATGTAATCCATATCAGGATTTGGCATATTACATTCCTAGAGCCAAATTCAGCATGCTACCTGTCTTTGTAAATAAAGTTTTATTGTAACCCAGCAACATCCATTTATTTACACAAGGTTAAGTTGTGTGGTAGTGGTAGAGTTCCTATGTCCTGCAAAACAAGTCTATATAGTAGGCATCTATAAAGTGGTCTACTTTTTGGACATAGTGTTTACTAATTAATCTCTGACTTTAATTTAAATGTCACTTTGTCAATCTATCTGATTTACTGGCATCTCTAACTTGTCCTTCTTTCATAGCACCACTACTAAAATTATTCTGTCATTCTGTTATTAAGTACAATCTACCTGTATATTAAAATATAAACTTATAAGGTATATCAATAAAATTATTCTGAGTAGCAAGGGATTTATTATTCCTTTAGCATTCATTGAATGTTTGTCAAACATTTAAAGCTTGTTTAAAACATGCGTTGATTTACTATAAACACATGACTCACCTGTATACATTTGGCATAAAGGAAATTCTGGTGAACATGAAGAATGTTGGGTCTCTTGTTTTATTAACAATAGGTAACAAGAGGACATGCTAACTGTTATGTTTTATATTTGAGCACAAAACAAGAAATAATATGCTCTTTTCAGTGCTATGTGTGTTTGTACTAGTTGGTTTATAATAGTAGATTAATGATTGTTGGTTACGTAGCATCAAAAAGAAAGATATTTCATGTTTAAATGTCTTCTGTGTAATTAAAAATCTGATTGCTCTGATGTAATAAATCAGTTTTCCATCTATTGCTGCTGATTTAGGTTTTGGTTTTGGATCTTATTATTTTATAAGGCAAGGCTTGGCAAAAATTTTCTGTAAAGAAAGAGCCAGGAAGTAAATATTTTAATCTCTTGAGCCACTTACATTATCCGTATTATATTCTTTCTTACCACTTTTCACAAGTGTAAAAAAAAATCTTTTATCTTTCAGACTTTACAAACATAAGCCCCAAGCCAGATTTGGCCCGTCAACTGTGGTTTGCCAACCTTGTATTTTATAAGCCAGCCTTGTTTGCGGCAAATACTTTGGAGAACAGGTTGGGCAAATGTGTAGAAGCAGTGAACCTGGTGTGCCGGAACTGACTGTTTAGCATTCTGAGTGCTCATCTTTTGCATTACTTTTTATATTGCCATACATTTCACAGAAAGACTATACCAGAGCTTGTGGAGGGAACTTCAAATAAGTGCCAACATCTGTATATACTTGACATGTGACTATCTATGTCAGATGATTTGAGGAACATTCAGGTAGCTATTCCCAATATAATAACTTTAGAAATATATAACAGTCTGTCAGTCTTGAATAAATGAATGACGTTAGTACACAGCTTACTCCTTATGAAATGCAAAAATCCAGATGTTATAGTTGAAAAATCCCATTTGGTTATTAATTCCTTGTCAGGTGGGTAGTTTACAAATATTTTCTCCCATTCTGTGAATTGTCTCTTCTCTTTGTTGATTTTATTTACATGTACTATGTACCCACAACAATAAATATATATATATATTATAGAAATAACATACCATGATATATTTCTACAATGGTAAAAAGTATACCAACCTGAATCAACTTAACAAATTCCACAAGGCGAAAAGTTGATAAAGGGTTTTGCACAGTGTAGTAAAATATTACATTTGTAAAATAACATTTGGAGCACTGGAGTGGAGATCGTGACAATTGTAGAGCTGCTCTCCTAACTGACGTGTTATAAGATTGGGAGCTCCTAAGAACCATGAAAAATTAATATGGACCCTTGTTATTTAAGCAGGAACATAGTCACAGAAGAAGGAAGGAAGGAAGTAGATGGAGAGAGAATAAAAGACAAATAACATAAGAGAATCAGCTTTGTTGAGTATGAACATGCATACAATTTCTTCAACTTTTTACTTTTCTATAAAATTATATTTTACATTTCATTTATTTTATTCCTCCAACTCTCCTTGAAGTGATATATTTGGATAAAACAAAATACTCTAAAATTACCAAAGTCCTCTTTCAGGTATCCTGTAAGTAAAACAAACAAATTTAAAAATATATATTTTTGGAGTGTAAAAATTAAAGATGGTTGATCTACAGCAAAAATGGTGACATAGTTGAAACTTGTAGAATTTTGTCATGGAAAAATTATTTTCCTGTGTACTATATTCTGCTATTCATTACTTGAACGTTATTTCATGCCCAAGTCTATTCTAACTTGAGTTCTGCATGCAGGGCTTTAAGGATATCTGAGGACGCTATGAGGTCTTATTTTGTCACATATCACAACCCTGAAAATGGTGGTAACAATGACATCAATAAAAATCATTTCAACATATTTTATTTCCTCACCCTCTTTTTATGGTGAACGTTTCTCAAATTGACATGAGTTTTGTTATAAAGAGAAGTGAGAGTCAGGTGTTCAAGGCCAAAAGGAATGCTGCTTTGGTCAGGCAAGAAGGGAATTGGTTTGACTTTGCTCCAAGCAGGCAATTAAAGGATGATGAATTAGAATCCCCTCAAAGCGGGAACCCTATTACTCTCAAACATGTCATGCACTCTAAAGTGTAAAATGCCTGATCATAAATAATAATGTCACTAATTGTGTAAAAAAAGAAACCTGAAAACAAATACAACTTCTTTACAAAAGTGGCATCAGTAATTGGAGAAAATGAACTTTTCTACTAAAACATTCTCACCGTGGGTGTAGGCACATAATTTTTACTCTTTGGATACTAAAATACAAGTTGAGGGACATGACAATGATATTGCAACAGTGTCTAGTGTTTTACCTAAAAATATGTAATAGACTTCAAATGTCATTTCCATCTGAGATATTAATCAAAAGCAACTTACTGAAAAATCAAATCGACTGCACTAATATTTGAGTTATAACTCTTTGAAAGTCTAGTTCAAGTTCGAACAAGTAGGATATTCATATAACATATTATGAGATATGGCATCACAATGGTTGTAAGAGTAAATTCACACACACATACATGTATATACACACAGTATGTATCTATGTATAAACATATATATTACAGTATGCAAGTCATGAATATTGACTAAATCAATAAATGGATAGATTAATGTTTATAATAGATACAGCTATTTAAAAAATTAGGATTTATTCAATTTTCTAGAATTAATGAATATATTTTATGTGGTATATCAGCTACATTTTAGTCAAGTGATAATGTGAACTTATTAAGAATATATTCATTAACTTTATAATTTATTCTTTTATCCACATAATACTTAATGTTAGTTCTTCACAAAATTTATGATGTCGTACTCACAATTGAAATATTTTGAACTAACTGTACTTGATAGTAACCAATATCATTTCTGGAAAGTTTTCATGTACCAAATTAGAATGCTAGTAATTCTTTTAAGTCATCATGCAATTATCTCCTAATTTATGCATACAGCATTTTAGTCAGTTTGCACTACTATAACAAATTACTATAGAGTATGTGACTTAAACATATATTTCTCATAGTTCTGAAGATTAGAAAGTCCAAGACCAAGGTGCTTACAGATTCAGTGACTGCTGAGGACCTGCTTAATGACATACAGATGGCCGTCTTCTCATTGTATCCTCACATGGTGAAGAGCAGAGAGAGAGAGTGAGAGAGCAAGATCTCATGACTCTTCCTATAGCAGCACTAATCTTATTTATGAGGACTCCAATGGCCATGACGTATTACCTCCTGAACCTCTTAATACCATCACATACATTGTTAACATGTTAACATTAATATTGGCAATATGTTAATGTTGGGGGACAAAAACATTCAGTCCGTAACACGCATTTACGTATGCGTAATATATATCAACACAGACATCACACAGATATATATGTAACAATACATACAGACACACATTTCCGATAAGTTTGATTTGTGGATTCATCTTTTTACTTCAGTTATGGAAAAAGTTACAGCCATTTTGTCTTCAATTGTCTGGAGACTCAATTTTCTGAATTCTGAATATACATTTATTGGATCATTTCACTCTATAATCCACATGTCTTAACTTATTATCTTTAATTTTCTGTACTTCATTCTCGGTAAGGTTTCATACCTCTCTTACATTTCACTATCTCTTCAGCTGTGATTATATTGCCAAATAGTATTGCCAATAAATTCATAATTTAAAATATATTTTAATTCTCTAAATTCAATTGGTTGGGTTTTTAAAATTTTACACACAAATGAACTTAAAAAATGAGGATGCTAATCTTATTATGGTTACTATGTCTGTTTTCATTGTTTAATCAATGCATGATTTTTATCAATTTTATCTATTATGTTCAAGTTCTTGGGGCTTCAATTCTTATTGGTTGTAAATGATGTTTTGTTTGTGTATGTAATTTGTAATTAACAAATAAATAAAAGTACACGTGTAAAACTACATATATAGTGCTGTACTATGACTGAAGTGCTCTAATAAAGTGTTTTGATATAGTTAAAGTGTTCCTGCAATTACTGCATTTGGAAGCTTGGATATTATCCATTTAGTTCATAAAAATTGAGGAATTCTGTAAATTAGTTTTAGTTAATAGTATTTGATGGTTAGGATTTTATGTTCTGTTTTGCAGTTTCCCTCCTAGATAATTAGAATGATTCATGTATTCTGGCAGAATGTTCATTGTAGCAGTACATATACACATACCCATATACAAAGAGAGAGTAATCTATCAGCAAAACAAAGCTTCAGCTGTCTTTTGTTTGATTTGTATTTGCTTTTAGGCTTCAAACGTAATTCAATTTTATGGGTTCTTTTTTTTAGGGCTTATTAGGAAGGGCAAAAAATACTGTATAACTTTATTTTTACCATAAATATTATGTTATCCTTTAGTATATATAACATTTTAACACATTAATGGTTTGTTTCTTTCTGTCTCTCCTTATTGAAGTGCAAATATATTCAGAGAACATTGTATATTAAAAGTAATAATGATATAAATAAACTCAGGGAAGTTACTAACAGAATCTTATGTAGAAGACACAATCAATTAGTAGAATAACGTTGAATTTTTCCTTTATAAGAAACAAAGCATATTTATCACAGATTCACTTAAGTAGAATTAGGCATGTGTTTTCTCTCATTTCATATTCTAAACCATTTTTGTTATGGGATATAAGTGGTAGAAATGTGACAGTTATGCTAACTGAGGATGACAATAGGGTAAAGGACAAAGAAAAAGCCTTTTGTAATTTAATTTTAAAAGGTGCCATCATTTATTTTCAGTTGGCATTCAATTTTCAATACATTCACTTTAAAATGCATTACTGTTTAGTTTTGAATGTTATGGTAATTCTGGAATTAACTTAGCTTTTCTCAGAGTCACAGATATGAGGCATATTAATGCACATGAGTTCCAGATGACAAACGGTGCTTGAAGTTTCCATGTCTGCTAATTCATTTTTTATTATAACATGGATGTCTTCTGAAATATAAATGGCATTTGCCTAGCTAAACAGTCATCTGATCTGAACATACGATGTGATGCTTCACTGATGTTTGAACTTTGGAGTCATTTCAAACTCATTGATAACAGTGCTTATAAAGGCCATGTTCCCTGACTCAGAATGAAATAAAGTAAGGGACTGTGTCATCTGCTTCTCAGGGACAGTGTTTTCTTAATCTACTTCATTTATGAAAACTATTTGGAATTAATTTCTCACTAAACTTTGCATTAATAAAATGTTTCACATTGCTTATATTTTCAAAACCAAATTTAAATGATCCAGAATGTACTCCGTAAAGAGATCTCAACTATATTCATTTATTAGTTATTAGTGTTTTGACAAATAAAGGCAGGTTTTAATGTTTATTTGGAAAAAATCAGTCAAAACAACTTAAAGATTTTAAGTGGATTCAATTTATATCATTAACCATCTTAATTAGCTTGAGATTGAGGGAAAAAATGATAAAAATGGCCATGATGTTTAATTTATTTTTATACTATAAATTATTTTCATGTATCTAAAACTTTCTTATACATTTTCAAAATAATTATTTTTGTCCAATAAAATAAAAATAGTAAAAGCATTTGTTTCAAAGTGATTCTTAATCATACTCTTTGAAGTTCTACTTTCATTCAATTTTTAAAATTTAATGTAATTTTCTTCTTGAGTGTTAGAATCAAGTAAAAAACCATCACACTATGAATTCTCAAAAAGGCAGTCGTGTGTCCAATATAGGGCTATGGTTAATGATCTCTTGAGACCTTTAAAACTAATAAAAGACCTAACTGACAGTAGGTCTTTTTATCATTATCTCCATGAATCTAAATAAACTATTTCTCCTTGAAATGATCTTCTGCATAAAGCCTCTAAATAATTGCTGAGTTATAATTGAATTTTAATAATGTATCTCTAAGATTCAGATTAACACTATTTTGTGTTTAATAAATGTCTTCTTTGAGAAAGTCAATTTGAAGAAATACCAGTAAGACAGTTGACTATTGCATATAGGGATTTGGTTTCCCACACTTGTTTTGGGGGTAGCTGTGTAATATTGCAAAACTATTTTAGCTTTTATGGGCAGATTTTCTGCCTCTAAGCACAGTCATACAGAATATTCTTACATTTAGAAATTAGATTTGAAATATAAAATCACACTTTAGTGACTGGGCGGAAACAGAACTTGAATTGCTACAATTTTACTGTATAAACCATTTGAGATATTTGTGTTAAAATCTTTTTCGTGATTATTCTTATATGCAAGACTTTTTCTAACTTCTTGCAAAGCTGCTTCTTCGTGTGAAAATATCTTTTCTAAGATAGGTTTAAAATACATGCTTCGATCAAGTATGAATTAAAACAGGTTGGCAAATCTCATTAAAATGTTTATAAACAAGAATATGTGCAAATGTTGAATTTTGATAAAGTCCTTGACAAATTGGCAGATATGAAGTCTCTTAAACCTGAATGTTGCCATGCATTACTGTGGCAGAGCAATATTTAACTATAACTTTATATTTTTGAAAAATGACATTAATTGAATTAAAAATATTAATCTGTTACATTTTCACTTTTTGTAGAGTGATATTTTATTTTTTATTGACATGATTGCATGTAAAGTAAAATATAAAAAAATTCACTATGTTTTTTCCTGCTCATTATTATTTATTTTATTACATGAATATTTTAAAAAATAATTTTGTTCTATTGAAGAGGAAGCATGTAAAACTTATTCTCTACAGGAAAACATTCCCAGTACACCACTGTTAGGAACTGTATGAAACATCTGAGCAAGTATAAATGAAGAAAAATAATTTAGTAATTTACTTAAAAGGAATGAGGTAAATGCCTGCTTGTCTTTTTTATTTTTAATTTTTGATTTTTTACATTACAAATGCATTACAAACCCTGGCTGAAGTATCCTTGCTTAAAGTATTTGTAAGTGAAAGAAAAAGTGAGAGAAAGATGTATTATTTTTGTAACTTTTGTAGCTTATTATTAGTTGTACATTTCTAAAAATCAACATTTAC
Organism: Colobus angolensis palliatus; assembly: GCF_000951035.1. Classification (NCBI taxonomy): domain Eukaryota; kingdom Metazoa; phylum Chordata; class Mammalia; order Primates; family Cercopithecidae; genus Colobus; species Colobus angolensis. The sequence continues at coordinate 7,061,956 of NW_012111364.1, forward strand.
ATTATTTCAACACTATTAATTTTAGTCCCCCCACTCCTACCCCTGTTTAAGTGATAGTGAAATGAAATCAATATCTTGTAGTAAACAGAAAGCATATTTTACAAATAGAAAGATGACAATCCATATCCAGAGTTTTACTAAGTGGAAGAAAGTAAGTATACTATCTGAATCCTAAAATGGAAATTGGTATTTTAATGTACAAGTTTGCTATGGAATTGTATATACAATGGAATTAGAGCATAAGAATAAATTTGAGTTCCTTTGTTTCAAGTGTCAAAACTCACATTTATCCAGTTATTTTAATTTAAATATGTATTTATTCAATCATGTTTCATTGTAATATACTTTATTAAAGGGACATAAATGAGGTATTTGCTTTGATTGCAGTTAAATCTCAAAGTCATTTTTCTTAAGAAGTTATAAGCAAAGTTATTTACCAATTCTCAAAAATACCAACAACAGGGACAAATTTCTGCATTACAGTACACATAGCAAGAAGACTCCTATTTCTGGAAATGTGTGGTTTTCGTACACGTTTATGATTATACTTTTACAAACTAAAAAGTAATAATTAAAATTAGCGTCCAGATGTTTCCTATTAAATCTAGATATAACAAAAGTCTGATAAAATAAATATATTGCTACCTATTTGCAGTATTTTTTGAAAGTGCTAATAAGCTCTCTTGAGCAAGCACTGAACTCTCCAAGCATTGCAATAGACAACGAAATCTCACTCATGAAGAGGATACTACTGCAACAATAAAGAATATGCAATTTAATGAAAGAAACACTTTTTAAAAGCCATAATTATCACTACAGGAAAATATAGTCTATAATTTCATTGAGTAGCCTGTGGTCTAAGTCTAGTAACTTGCTGGCAGTGATTAATTAGACAGAAAATGATTTTAACAGCTTACAGTTTGAAATTTGCATCCAAAACAATTATTTGTATTTTTCAGTCTGATAAATACTTACCTATCAATCTTAAAAAAGAAAACTGTTTTTTATAAGAGCCATCATGAATAAAATCAAGAGGAAGAGGAATATACTAATTATTGTTCCAGAAAAGAATTTTAAGGTTGAATAAGTTGCTATTTATACCTTATTGGGATTGTATCTCAAAGAGAATTCTGATTTGGAAATTGAAGACTAACTGACATTTTAACTATATCATAGAAGAAGGAGTCACTAACGTCTATTTTTCTGTGTATAGAATGAGATTTGATGTGACAACTCATGTACTATGGTTTTGTTTTATGTAAAAAGTATAAAATATTTGAAAATTGACATCATTTGTTAATAAAAAGTGTGGCAGATAAGTTGACAATAAAACCAATTTTATCAAAATAATTTTTTTGTACTAAGTAAACTCAGTGAAAATCAGAAAGAGTCTATGATCTAATATTAAAAATTTTATTTTTGAATATAATTTCAGTTTGGAAGATTGGAAGATATGGTTTTACAAATACATTCCAAGCACACATTTTCGTGAAAACTAGACTGTAATATGAATTTATTGTAGCTAACCCTACAGTTCTCATTTTATGAGTGGATGCCAAAAAGTTATTTTCCTTTAGGAAAACTTATTCCAAGCTCTGTAAGTTTCATATCTACTTTGTAATTAGTTTAATTTTCATTTGAAACCCTCCAACTTTCTTCCTGTGTCACACAAAAATGATGAAATGTGGGCAATAAATAAGTAACTTTGTTTTTTTTTTTTTTTTGCAAGAAATGTCAGAATTCGAGATATTCAAGCCACCTGTAAATAAGCAATTGCTTCTGAATTTTCTTTTTATGCTTATGATGTGAACATAAAAAAATATGTGTTCACTCTGATGCTTTCTGGCAAATTCCCTTATTTTACATAATTTCACTAGTAAGTAAACATGCAATATAGTCCTGTATAAAAGCTAATGTTAAAAGAAATATAATAATTATGTAACAGTCATTTTAGGAGAGGAAAACTAGGAAGCACACTATTGTTTGAAACTAGATTTAAAACCAATATAAATATACAAGTTTGAATGGGAAATAATACATTTCCTATATAATTTGGACTATATAATTTGGGCTAGTGTCTTGATTGAGAATTTTTGTGGTCTGAAGAATACTACATTCTCTTTATTATCAAAGTTGACTCTCAGACTCTCAATATTTGTTCCTGCTGTGGCATTTAAAGAAACCTGAGTTTATTTTTGAAGCCATTTGTAGAATGACGAGTCTATAAAAAAATTTAAGGTACAGACACATACTGATAGTCATTGCCCTTTCTCTACTGTTTGACTCATATGCTATTTATTTATTTACATTTTGATACCTTTTAACCCTTAAAGAAGTGTGTAAAGGTAAACTGTTTTGTAGAGGATGTATTTTTAGTGGTTTTTTTCTTTTTTCTTTTTTTTTCCTGCTGCTGCTTCTGTTGCTGTTATTTTTCTTCCAGTGTTTAGCTAGCATTTTTCGTCTGTGTCTTCTGAAAAGAAAATCTCTATTTATAGAGGGAAGAATCAACCTCCAATTACATGTGTTTATGGTGATGCTGATTTTCTAGCTGCAGATGTGGGCATAAAATCCTTTCAGGGCACTTGGATTAATCTAAGCATTGGGTGAGAGTCATGCTTTTCTCTGGGATCAGTGGTTCTGGGAAGCACGCCAAGCCTAAAATTCTTGGTGCCTCAATATGGAGCACATGTAAAGACAACAAAGAAGATTAGAGAACTAGTAAAAGTAATGACAGAGAGAGAGAAAATGAGAAAGAAAGAAAGAAAGAAAGAAGAAAGAAAGAAAGAGACAAACATCTATTGACATTTCTGCTAAGCTTAACCTAATTTACTTGAATTTGAGTTTCTGGTTTCTACTACCTAAAACAACAGCAAATGGTTTGACATAGCTATTTCTTTTTTAAAAATTTTCTTTTGTAGAGATAGGGTCTCACCATGTTAACCAGGCTGGTTTTGAACTCCTAGTGTCAAGTGTTCCTCCTGCCTCAGCCTGCTAAATTGTTGGGATCAGAGGCATGAGCCACCACATCCAGCCAGCTATTTCTTAGTAAGAGTGCACTTATGTATGTGTTTTGCCAGCAAAACAATTGATGTTATAAACTCACCTCCTAATTCCCTTGTCTGCACACACAGTAGGAATTTTTTAAAAAATCTTATCCATTTACAGTTTACTTCTTAAACCATAGAATGCAGTAATTAGTGGGGGATTGATTTTACATAATCACTACTAATCCTCACCTAATAAAAACAAAACCAAGCATGTAATTTCAAATATAGTCCGATCTGATATAAATTAAGCACACGTTCATCATAGAGTCAGATAACTGTTTTTTTCACATTAGATTCTGTGTCGGCTTTATGGAATATTATTCAGTTGGAACCTGGTTTCCACATTAACTAAATGGATTTTTAGAGAAAATTTAATTTTAGACATGAATCTAATTTGATATGATAGTGACTCTTACATAAAGGCAGCGTTTGTTTTACCGTGTGTCACTTTATTGTGTTTGACAGATAGTGTGTTTTTTTTTTTTTAAATTGAAAATTGGTAACAACCTTAGATCAAGCAAGTCTATGAGTGACATTTTTTCAACCTTATGTGCACGCTTTGTGTCTCTGTGTCACGTTTTGGTAATTCTCACAATATTTCAAACATTTCATTATTATTATATCTAGTATGGTGATCTGTGGTGAATGACCTTTGATGTTACCTTTGTAATTGTTTTGGGGCACCACGAATCATGCCCATCTAAGACTGTGAATGTAATGGGTATATGCAGTGTGTGTTCTGGCTTTTCCACTGACCAGTCATTCTTCTGTGTCTCTCCCTTTCCGCAGGGCTCTCTATTCCATGAGACATAACTATATTGAAATTAGGCCAGTTAATAACTCTACAATTTCCTCTAAGTGTTCAAGATTAAAAAAAAAAAGAAAAAGAAAAAAAGTATGTCTCTCACTTTAAATCAAAATCTAGAAATGATTAAGCTCAATGAGCAAAATAAGTCAAAAGCTGAGATAGGGTAAAACCTAAGCCTAGTATGCTAGTTAATTGAGTTGTGAATGCAAAGCAAAAGTTCTTGAAGGAAATTAAAAGTGCTACTCCAATGAATACATGAAGAATAAGAAAGTGAAGCAGTCTTACTGGCTGATAGGAGAAAGTTTGAGTGATCTGGATAGGATATCACACCAGCCAAAATATTCCGTTAAGCTAAAGCCTAATCCACAGCAAAGCCCTAACTCTCTCGCTCTATGAAGGCTGAGAGGGGTGACAAAGCTTCAGAAGATAAGTTTAAAGCTAGCAGAGTTTGTTTCCTGACGTTTAAGGAAGGAAGTTGTATCTGAACATCAAAGTGCAAAGTGAAGCACCAGTGCTGTGGAGAAGCTGCAGGAACTATCTGGAAGATGTAGCTAAGATCTTGACGGGTCACATAGTATTTCTAGTTCTAGCTTCTAGAGGAATCGCCACAGTCTTCCACAATAGTTGAATTAGTTTACACTACCACCAACAGTCTAAAAATGTTTCTATTTCTCCAATCCTCTCCAGCACCTGTTGTTTCCTGACTTTTTAATGATCGCCATTCTAACTGGTGTGAGATAGTATCTCATTGTGGTTTTGATTTGCGTGTCAATTATAAATCATGCTACTATAAAGACACATGCACATGTATGTTTATTGCAGCACTATCCACAATAGCAAAGTCTTGGAACCAAACAAAATGTCCATCAATTATAGACTGGATTAAGAAAATGTGGCACATATACACCATGGAATATTATGCATCCATAAAAAAGGATGACTTCATGTTCTTTGTAGGGACATGGGTGAAGCTGGAAACCATCATTCTGAGCAAACTATCACAAGCACAGAAAACCAAACACTGCATGTTATCACTCATAGGTGGGAATTGAACAATGAGAACACATGGACACAGGAAGGGAACATCACACACTGGGGCCTGTTGTGGGGTGGGGTGAGAGGGGAGGGATAGCATTAGGATATATACCTAATGTAACTGACGAGTTAATGGGTGCAGCACACCAACATGGCACATGTATACACATGTAGTAAACCTGCATATTGTGCACATGTACCCTAGAACTTAAAGTATAATAATAATAATAATAATAATAAAAGATAATTGATGAAGGTGGTTGTAGTAAATAACTGATTTTCAATGTAAATGAAACAGCCTAATATTGGAAAGAGATGCCATCCTGGACTTCCATAGCTAGAGAGGAGAATTTACTGCCTGACATCAAAGCTTAAAAGGATAGGTTGACTCTCTCGTTAGGGATTAATGCAGCTGGTGCCTTTAAATTGAAGCCAATTCTTACTTACCATTCTGAAAAACCTAGGGCTTTTGAGAATTATACTACATCTATTCTACCTGTGCTCTGTAAAACTGACAACATAGGCTAGATGATAGCACATCTTTTGACACAATGGCTCACTGAATATTTTAAGCCCACTGTAGAGACCAACTATTCAGAGAAAAAAAAAATGCTTTCAAAATGTCACTATTCATTGACAATATATTTAGTTATCCAAGAGCTCTGATGGAGACGTACAAGGAGATCAATGTTGTTTTTATGCCTGCTAACACAGTATCCGTTCTTTAGCCCATTAATTAAGGAGTGATTTTGACTTTCAAGTCTTATTATTTAAGAAATACATTTTGTAAGGCTACAGCAATCACAGATGGTGGATCCTCTGATGGCTATGGGCAAAGTACACTGAAAATTTTTTGGAAAGGATTCACCATTCTAGGTGCCATTAAGAACATTGTGATTCATGGGGACAGGGAAAAATATCAACGTTAACAGGAATTTGCAAGTTTGGAAAAAGTTGATTTCAGCCCTCAAGAATAACTTTGAAGGGCTCAAGACTTCAATGGAGAAAGTAATTACATATGTGGTGGAAACAGAAAGAGAATTCATTTTAGAAGTGGAGCCTGTAGAAGTGACTAAAATATTACAATCTCATGATAAACTTGAATAGATGAGGATTTGTTTCTTATGAACAAGCAGAGAAAGTGGTTCCTTGAGAGGGAATCTACTTTTGGTGAAAATGTTATGAATGTGGTCAAAATAACAACAATGGGCTTAGAATTTTACATAAACTTAATTGATAAAGCAGCAGCACGGTTTGAGAGGATTGATTACAATTTTGAAGAAGTTCTACTATGCGCAAACTGTTATCAAGTACTACACATTCAACAGAGAAATCATTCATGAATTGAAGTCAATTAAGGTGGCAAACTTCATTGTTGTCTTAAGAAAATGCCACAGCCACCACAGCCTTCACCAACCACTACCTGGATCAGTTAACAGCCATCAACATTGAGTCAAGGCCCTTCACTAACAAAAAAATCTACAACTTGTTGAAGGATCAGATGAACATTAGCATTTTTTAGCAAAACAGTATTATTAATTAAGGTATGTACATTTTTTAGACATAATGCTTTTGCACATATAATGGACATCAGTAGAGAGTCAATATAACTTTTACATGTATTTTGGTTTTGGGAAACCAAAAACTGTATTTGGCTCACTTTATTGCACTATTTATTTTATTGCTGTGGTCTGGAGCTGAACCCACATTGTTTGCCTGTATTATCAGTGAAATAAACTATATACATACATGTAATACACATATGTGCATGCATGCACAAACCCACATATATTTCTGATTGTGTCAAAAAAATAAGGAGATAGAAATACATTCTCTTCAAACGAATGCCTAAAGAAATATAGACAGAAGGTATATGTAGGTAATGTAGACAGTAGTCTATTAAATTAAATGTTCAATTGTCTATTAAGTGGATTATTAGTGTGCCCCTAATCTCATAGCCAGAGTCCATTTCCCCTTGGTTTATATCAACTTGATATTTATTTGAGTTGTTAACCATTATTATAGTTCTTTTCTCTTTTCATGCTTATGTCTCCTTTCAATCCTTGCTTTGGACAAGAAGTACAAATGACATTTTAGTTTTTGACCCAAGTTTTAAGAGCGTTCCACTCCTGCAATAAGTCATATAAATATGTTGGGACCGTTAGTAACTAATTAATTACATTCTTTATTTTCAGTCATCATTGACATTGTTTAGGAGAAATAATACTGTGTTGTGTTAAACCATGAGATGTGAGGTTTTCTCATTTTTGGAGCATGATCTGGTTCATTCTAAAAAATGAATACTATACACTTTTTGCCACTGTATGTAATTCAACCTCTCTTATAGCACTCGCCTAATCCTACTACACGATGATATCCGTATACATAGCCACCCTGTTAGATTTTAAATGCCTGAAGATCAAGCATAGAGCTTGGTATATAATATTTATGTTTTTTAAATGACTGAACAAATGAAACATTATTATATCTTTCTCATAATAAAATACAAAGGAATCAATCAATAGTATAACGACATTTTCTGGTATCTCTTCTAGAAAAGAGAACATTTAACATATAGCACAAAATTTATAATATACATGGTGGTCACAAAACATGCTGTGCTGCAGTTAAGAAGCAGGTCAGCTCCCCGGTGTTGTCTCCTGCTCTGCTGCTTCGTAGTTATGTGATCTTCTACATCGATATAATCTTTCTGTCACTGAGTTTCCTTTTCTATAAAATGGAAATAAATAGAATATGTCTCTCACATAGTATTTGGGATAATTATATGAGTTAATAAATTGACATCATTTACTCTCAATAAATAAAGACAGTAAACTCACAATAAACTACATATGTGTGTATACACATACACAACAAATAAACTCCTTCCTTTTATACAAAGTATTCCCAGACATATTTGTAAAATTCTATCAAATAATATATCAATTATATAATTTTGTGTGTTTTACATCTGATTGAATTTTTTTTTTTTTTTTTTTTGAGATGACATCTCACTCTGTTGCCCAGGCTGGAGTGCAGTGGCACGATCTCGTTTCACTGCAACCTCCACCTCCCGGGTTCAAGCAATCCTCCTGTCTCAGCCTCCCAAGTAGCTGGGCTTACAGGTGCACACCACCACACCCAGCTAATTATTTTGTATTTTTAGTAGAGATGGTGTTTCCCATGTTGGTCAGGCTGGTTTCAGTAGTAGTAATTAAGGTTTTTTTAACTTTCTTCTGATTTTTGATCTTCTGATCATATTCTAGTCTAGCCTAAGTATCAGGCATTTGATTATCATTAAAGAATCCTTACATCACTAGGGGAACTAACATTTTGTTTACCTCAATACTTTTAAAATATTGTTTGCTCTTTTATAAGATGCATTGCCATTTCTTAATTTATGTAGTTTTTAACAAATATTTTTGCATGTTAAATTTAAAAATATATACTGTATACATGTTTTGTACATATATTGTACATATATTAATAACTAGATCTAGATCTAGATATATACAGATATACAAATATATCTATATATCTATTCCTTTTCTACTTACCAATTTATTAAACTCCTATAAATCTCTAAAGGACCAGCTTACATTACTCATCCTTTTATAAAACCTCATAAGTTCTACATCAGAAGATGATCAAGCCATCCTCTTAATTTCAAAGCATTTCAGTTCATCATATCTCTATTATGTGAGTTATTGCTTTCTTTCTTTTATTGCTGTTGGTTGTTGATGAATGTTTTCACCTATAGATTTCAAATTCCTTGGGTAGAACCTCCTGTAACATTTGAGTTACTCAGGGCATGAGAACATATAAAGGCACCAATACTATATGTATAAATGTTATGCATCATGAATAAAGGTAACTATCTATTAAATAAAATATACTCTAGTATCCTAAGTGATGATTATAGCTTCATGATTAACTAGAAAGCCAAATACAAAGTAATGATTATAGTTTTCCTTGAATTCCATACCAGACTCCATAACATAGGACAGCTAGTCTCTGATCACAACGTCATGGCCTGCCTCACTTCTCCCATTCCAACCTCCATCCAATACAATTACGAGCTTTGTAAAATTGCATACAAATACTCTGACCCTCAAATGCAAGCAATGTCATCACTTTCAGCAAAAGACTGCTCAACTTTACCACCTCTAGGACCTAGAGGCATAACACATTAATAGAGTAGTTTACCCTAAGACAGATTGTCCTGAGACAGAAGCATGTGCAAGCCATAAAAGTGAGTTCAGGGACCCCACAGGGAGATTTAGAAGTCCAAATAACATGGCTTGTGTTGTAGAAAGTAGGACATGGTTTCTCATGATGTGCACATGGCCTGAAGAGGGAAGGAAAAGGTTTTCCACAGCACTGGCCCCAGGACAGGGACCCCTTGTGCATGTATCTAAGAACATTAATATCGTTGGAATAGAACATGTAATTCCTAATCTTCTATACATATTATCAGATTTGCATGCAGGCAACCTTAATAAATATTTACTGAGTTAAAATTAAGTATATAATAGTATTTTGCCATATTTTTAATTCCTGGAATAAAGTTTATGCAATCATTGAAATGTTAAAATATAATTCTATTATATGCACCAATGTTTTATTAAATATTCAAGCCAAAATTCTTCATTCTCTGAGAAAAAAATAATAAACTTGTAAGGTAATTCAGATGAATACATAACTTTTAAGATTTCACTCTTCTTGTAGTGTTATTATTTTGCATAGAATATATATTCTTATAGGGTAACATCTTCAGAAGAGGCAATACTTGTCAAGTGGATGTGTCTTGCACCTCTGCATATTTTGCAAGCAGAGATGTGGACTATCTTTCCCTGGACTATCTTTTCGAGAAAGTGTATATACCAAACAACCTTGGAAGACATAGTATCTCCCTCTGGAGCAAAGGGCAGATGTGATGATTGATCATTATATATGATTCAGTGTCCTTAAACTCAAGGTTTTCTCCTATAACGCCACCCATTGCATGTTCAAGTATCAGCTGGTCCTTCTCAGGTCACCCAGTGGGAATTGAATCTTGGAAATTGGTACAAAAATAATGTGTCTGCTCTGGGCCTGCTACTTCTGTGATAAATAAACTATGCTTTGTCTTTGATCCAGGAGTCATATGTTGTCTGTCAACATTCATTGAACTGTGGTGACCTAACTGCTTAGCTTGCAAGTAGAGTAAAATCTCAGATTTTTCAGTTATTAATATATAGCAGGTGACATACACATATCTGTCAAATGGCTACAAAAATTATTTTATTCACACAATGATTTGTTGTTTATGGCCATATGTATTAACTTAAATTTTTATTTATTTTGCTTAGCTTGTTTCTGTTTATTTTTCTTTTTGGATAATATAGTACAGATATAAATATTTTCATTGAATAAAAAGTAAAACTCAGGAATAAAATAAAAAAACTTCCCAGTGTTACATGAAAACCATAGAATCAAGATAGAGACTTGGTCTCCAGATTCTTCCTATATAATAAAATATCTATAAAAACTGCAGCGAAGTGCAGCATATTCTCCTTTCTCACTGACATGATCACTATAATTCAACAATAACTTGCTTAAGTACAACAAGAAAGCTAGAAGAAAAAATTTCACTCACAATATTTATATCAAAAAGCATTAGAGTATATCTATTTTCCAATAACTGTTGCAAAGACGCACTTCCAAGAAAAACCATTCAAGTTTTTTATTCAGTGATCCCTCATGACATTATAGATAATGAAGTATTTTGTTTGCAAATACCCACACTCTGAAAATCATGTTACTGGCTACATTATGCAATTCAATTAGTTACTTTATCCTCTGCTGGACACCATTAGTTTCTACTGAATGAGCTTTCATATGTGTCGGCATTTTCAAACACATGCTTTTATGAATGCATATTGAAATACTTAACTAAAGCGTGCTACTTAATGCACATTTATTTGGAACCATGTGCATTAAAACTATATAAAATTATTAGAACAGGAAAATTCAACTTACTTTAAATTATAGAGATAATTTCAACATGTAGGCATATTAAATTCAGTGTAACCACTAAAGATTTCAAATATTTCTTTTTTGTGTGTGTGATTTCAGCAGGCAGTATATATTTCAGTAGATTATGTTGATGCTTTCTCTTTCTGCTATGTGACACTGGCCAAATACTAACATAATGTCCCTCTAGTGCCTAGTTTTGGAAGATGCTTAGAGTTGGTGTTCAGTAAATGGCCCTTGATTGACTGGAAAATATATCGTGCCTTTAAAATGTCAAGATACTAGGAAAAGTAAAATAATTGTGGTTTTGGTATTCAGCCTCCATAATGTATTTAGTTTTATGTTGGTTACTGTGCAATTATCCTAGCACCAAAGCTCTCACGCTCACTAGGGTTTGGCTCTGATTTCATTTTTGGTTATAACCAACATCCCTTTGTATAATGCAGCAAGCAGAGCATTATAAATCTGTAGGGCTGGTATTCTGTATTCTAAAATCAGTGGACATAAATCTGATACCTTAACACCATTTATTGGTGCAAGTAATTCCATCTACCTTCTAGACTATAATCTTTCTCACTTGTTTCTACTTGTCTTGGCTGACCTCTCTGTATGTGGCCTATTGACTAACTTTTGTCAGGTTGTCTTCGTCCTGGTCAACCCTGTCCCACTCTTTTCATCTCTCAGAGAATCTTAGTGTGTGTGTGTGTGTGTGTGTATATATATATATATATATACATTTTTTTTTTTTTTTTGAGGCCGAGTCTGGCTCTGTGGCCCAGGCTGGTGTGCAGTGGTGCAATCTTGGCTCACTGCAAGCTCTGCCTCCTGGGTTCACGCCATTCTCCTGCCTCAGCCTCCTGAGTAGCTGGGACCACAGGCGCCCGCCACCACACCAGGCTAATTTTTTGTATTTTTTAGTAGAGACGGGGTTTCACCGTGTTAGCCAGAATGGTCTCCATCTCCTGACCTCGTGATCCACCCGCCTCAGCCCCCCAAAGTGCTGGGATTACAGGCATGAGCCACCGCGTCCGGCCATATTCATTGTTTTTAAAACAGACGTTCTAATTCAAGAGTGAGGCAGAAACTTCTGTATTTCCAAAACACTTTAAGAATGGGTGAAGTTTGATTTGAATAGAGTTTAGGTAATTTCTAGTTTCATAGCCTCAGCATCAACCCTACTTCTTCAGTCACAATATAAAAGGGGGTGGAAATGGCTAGAAGTGAGAATTCCTTCGAAGAGAGTAGTCACTATTCTTCATGATCCTTAAGAATTTGATCAGTAGTAAGTTTCTTTCTCACCTTAAACCATGTCATAAGGGTCTAGGAATGAGGATAACTTGAAGCGCCTTGAAGAGATTGGCATACATTTGCTGGAATTGGGAGAATAAAGGTAACATTAACTGATGCTTTAAAACCTCAAGGCTTGGGAGGGTCTGGTTTGAGTGACTTGCCTCATAACAATGCAGATAAAGTATGATGTGAATGGTTGTTTTAGAGGACATTTTGACAAAGGTATAAATTTCTTGTGATTCAGATTTGAACTCACAAACAGATCCGTAACACCATCATAGATAGGCAAGATTAGGGCCATGTTTTATGATATTACAGGCAGTGCCTTGCAAAGGTATTCTAACATGGAGTTGGCAAAATGTGTATCAAGGGATAGCAGTGTGTCTAAATAGAAGAAACTTAAGCTCATTGGTAACGAGCTCAGTGTTGCAGTCAATCATCTGCAACTGTGAGGCTTCATCTTCAACTAGGGACTTAAAGATGGAATATCTGGTTATGTTGGGGTCTCTAAGAAAGAAAATGAAAGAGAGAAAGAGAAAGACCTTTTGAGTGAAAGAGACAGTGTTTGGACATTCTGCCAAGGAGGATACTAGCACTGGTTTATAGTAACATAAGCTGTAAGGTTTGAGTCTTTACCTCTAACTCTCCCTTGCATACCTCCATGGACTCAGCTCTGAGACAAAGAATTGCAATCATTACAAGAAAGATGTGTGTAGTCAGGAAAACGTAGCAAACTGATCTTCACCTTCCTTTCCCCACTGAAAGATACAAGTTAGAATCTGACAGTAGATACAGTGAGGTTGAGAATAAAGAGGGTTGAAGAGAGTGGAGAAGTTTGAATGATATCAAGTGGTATACCTCAAATTAGCTTGGACTTTTTATTACCTGAAAAAGTAAGAGTACCTGCTAATACCCACAAATTACAGGGAAAGAAAGCTATAGGATTTGCTTAAGATTTTATTCAGGAGTAGGAAAGAACAAGTCTTCAGAATGCATTCAAAAAGAGTATGTGAGAAAAGCAACAAAAAGCACTTTTTTTAAACACCCATCTAAATTCAGTAAGTACGTTGGATCTACCGTTCACTATGTTCACTATAATTTCTATGAATTACTTCTTTCTTCTAAAACTGATAATCGTCTTTCACTGATATACGCTGAAAAGAAACAGCTTTTATTTCCTGAATAAACATAAATTAATGTTTGAAGTGCACTGTTTAGCTCTCTAACCATTAACTCCATCAGATAATGGCTGAAGACACTAGAAGGAAAAAAAGTTTTAATATATTTACTTGACATACTATCAACTGGAATTCTGTATTACTTGGCCAGTCATGTTACCTATGAGTAATAGATAATTAATTTTCTAAGAATAACACTGTGATCTAAAAAAAGTTATTTGTTCTATTAAAATGATATGAAACTGTATACACAATTATATTAGTGGTGAGTGCTTTTTTGTTGTATTTGAAGTTAGAAAATACACATAATTTATGTAGTTTGCTGATTATATTTCCTGAACTCTAAGTCTGGAAATGTAATCAGACAAATAGTTTCCAGATACAAGAAAGTACCTAGATTGCCAAAACATTCTTACTGGTTTAATATTTCTAGTTTAATGACTTTGGTCTAAAATGCTGACAAAGAGGCTATTAAAAATATGATGTGTACAGTGAACATATTTGAATTATGTAGAGTAAATTACATTAAGCAGATGGTACCACACTGTCCATTAAAATCAGAACCTTCGCTTGCTTCTTTTGCTTCTGCCTTTCTGAGCTCTTTTTAATCTGAGTAATTTTTAGGTAAAACCTCCTCCATTAAATGTCCTATTAACCAGTTTGTTTGTTTGCCTAATCTTGGCATTAAATCCTCTGCCATATTGCTAGATACAGAATATGTCCACCATATTACTCATCCCCGATTTTGTGACATTAGGGGTGTCGATGAGTCTGTGTAATCATATTGCTAGTTCTTGTTGGTCCACAATTATTTGGCAGTTGAATTCATGCTATTTTAACTGGGTAGAAATCACTTATGTTTCTTTGTGTTTATTTTCAAGCTGTTATGCGGTATACATATGTTCTATTCCTGAATTACCGTATTCTAACTCACAAAAAGGAGACATTTAGTAATAGTTTAGGACACTAGATTAAGCTTTACTACAATTCTTAATTATGTTTTGAAATGACTCCAAATGATAGTTTTCATCTCATTATAAACCAAGCATTACAGTAAAAGAGGTGTGAAATAGCCATACGAACACTCCTAATACTGGTTCAGTTTTCTGTTTACTCAGAACATCATTAACAGAGAAGGGCAGGGTTTTTTGTTTGTTTGTTTGTTTGTTTGTTTTCCAGTTTAAAATAATTACTGAGTGAGTCTACCTTCTGTATAATAAAACGGCAACAATCAAAGATACTGAGAACCAAAATGCATCTCTATATATCTATGCATTGCAAAGCAGCCAAACCTAATCTCAGCCAAGGAATGCACGACTAAGGGGTAGAAGGTATTTTCATTAGTTACAAAGTTAGAATTTGGGAAAAGAAAAGAAAAAACTTCAGAAGAAAATGAAAATTCTTATTCGACAGTTATCTATAATCATACTAACAAATGGGCTATTCAAAGGTAACATTCTGTTATTTATTGGTTTTCCTATTGACCATATTCACTAATTTCATCAGGGTTTCTTAAATGCCATCCTATTTTAAGATCTGGGTAATTAGATAAATTGTCAATCATTTTTGTTCTTGAACAACTTGTTTATATTGTATTTTTGTGCCTTGCTTAAGGAGACTCACTCACTAAATACAGCACTCAAGTGATTTTTTTTTTCTTTTGTTTTTTTTTTTTTTTTGAGACGGAGTCTTGCTCTGTCACCCAGGCTGGAGCGCAGTGGCGCGATCTCGGCTCACTGCAAGCTCCGCCTCCCAGGTTTACGCCATTCTCCTGCCTCAGCCTCCCGAGTAGCTGGGACTACAGGCGCCGCCACCACGCCCGGCCAAATTTTTGGCATTTTTTAGTAGAGACGGGGTTTCACCCTGTTAGCCAGGATGGTCTCCATCTCCTGACCTCGTGATCCGCCGGTCTCGGCCTCCCAAAGTGCTGGGATTACAGGTTTGAGCCACCGCGCCCAGCCCACAAGTGATTTTTTTTTTTTTCATGTCTTCGGGTTTGATACTCTAAAATTCAAACTTTAAAGTGCAAGATTAATATTTGGTTTAGATTTAGATCGTTTTTGTAATCATATTAACAAAATTCAAGTTACAGTTTAGATGTTATTTATAGATCATTTTAGGTTATGATTTGTTAATAATAAAAACAGTTAATCAATATTTCCTTTAAAATAATTTATTTTTAAAAACACCCAGGTACCTGTTAGAAGCAATGTGAGTTGTCTAACAAGGAATGCAACTGAAACACAAGAAGATAAACATTTAAATATTTCCATAGAATAAGTTCAAAACAACATAAAGTTATGATTAAAACAAAGACAATTCTAAAGAAACAAAACTACCATGAATAAAAATTATCTGAAAAAACTAAATATTTTATTATTATAGCTTTCCAATAATTCTTAAAATCAGATAACACTAGTCTTCTAATCTTATTGTTCTTTTTATTGTTTTGGCTATTCTAGATCCTTTGAGTTTTGTCTACATAAAAAATCAGCTTCTTAATGTCTAGGAAAATAAGTCTGATGGGATTTTGATTGGGATTGCATTATATCTTTAATAAAATAGTCAGCAGTGTAGAATATTCATATCAAGATGTCAAACATCTTAATACAGAATATTCTACTACATTAGTATGATTATCGTTTCACTTATTAAATCTTCTTACATTTTTCTAGCACTATTTTGTACTTTTAGAGAACTGGTCTTGCACATTTATTATGGATAATTTTTAAATATATTTTAATTTCTGGTTATTTATTGCTAGTATTTACATCTGTGATTGATTTTTGTTATTAACCTATTATCTTACAAACTTAAAAAAACTCACTATTTCAAGTGGATTTTTAAAAAATATCCTAGGAATTTATTTTACAAAGACTAATTATGCCTCCTATAAAGATAGTTTTACATTTCCCTACCTAATATTCATGTCTTTTATTTATTTTTTTTTTCATCTTACTGCAGTAACTTAACCTCAAGTACAATGTTACTTACAACTGGTCAGAGTAGTTTTTTGATCGTTTAGAAAAAGACCCAATTTTCTACCAATACGTATTATATTTGCACTAAGTGTTCATTGATTCTGTTCATCAGGTTCAGAAAATTGACATGCATTTTTATACTGCTGAGTTTTTTCATTTTTATTATTTTTTTAAGGTAAAATAAATTTTTGATTTTGTTGAAGTAATTTTTGGTGTGTCTATTGAGATGATCCTAAGACTTTGGTATTAAGTTTCTAATATAATGACTTTCATTGATGCATTTTAAACACTAAGAGAATATTGCATTCTTAATATAAACTCTACTTGATAATAAAATATTATATTTATATTCTGTGGAATTAAATTTTGTATGCTTTCAGAAATCACAATGGGCATTGGTCATTGGTTTTCTTGCAATGGCTTTGATATCAGGTTTTTACTGACCTCATAGAATGAGTTGGGAAGTTCTTTTTTTCTTTTCTCTTCTATGTTTTGGAAGAATTTTTGAATGGTTGGTATTATTTCTTCTTTAAATGTCTGGGGAAATTATTAAGCTATCTAAGCTTGAAAGTTGTTTCTTTTTTGTTTTGTTTTAGGGGGGAAGTTTTTAACTATAAATTCAACTGTAATAAATATTACTTTAGTATGGTAATTGTTGTAGAGCAGAATTTGCCAGCTTGTGTCTCCCAAGGAATTAGCTCATTTCATTAAAATTGCAAATGTTGTTGTATAAATTTGATTATAATATTGTATTTTTAACATCTATAGAATTTGTAAATCCGTGACTTTTCTCGTAATTAATATGGATATTTTGGGTCTTCTCTATTGTTTTCCTTTATCAATATAGCTAAAAATTTGACAATGTCATTGATCTCAAAAAAATAGCTCTTGGTCGGGCATGGTGGTCATTGACTGTAATCTTAGGACTTTGGGAAGCCAAGGCAGGAGGATTACTTGAGTCTAAGAGTTTGAAACCAGCCTGGGCAATACAGAGAGACCCCATATATATGAAAAATTCTGAAAATTAGCTGGCCTTGTGGTACACATTTGTTGTCCTAGCTACTTGGAAGGCTGAGGTGGGAGGATATCTTGAGCCCAGAAGGTCAAGGCTGCATGGGTGACAGAGTGAGGAACTGTAAAATAATTAAATTAAATAAAAAAATTGGAAACTCACTTCTTGATTTTATTCCTTTTTTACTATTTTTGTTTTGTTTTCTGTTTTGTTGATTTTCATATTGATATTTACTATTTCTTTATTCTTCTTATTTTAGGTTTAAATTTTCTTGTCTTATAGTTTTTAAAGATGAAAATAAAGTGATCAATTTGAAACTTTGTTTTTAATAGAATCTTTTTTTACAATTTTATCTCTAATTGCTATATTAGCAAAATTGCACACATTTTTATATGTTGTGTTTTAATTTTTATTATAAAATTATATTCTAATTATCATTTGATTTTTTTCTTTGATCTGTGAGTTACTTAGAAGTGGTTTATTTTGTTTCCAAATTTTTGGATATTTTCCAAAGATCTTTCTGTAATTACCTAATTTAATTCCATTGTACTAAAAAATCACACTTTATGTGATTCAAAACATTTTGAAATCACTGGTATTTATTTATTAATTTAACCTAAAATATAGTTTATCTTGGTAAATATTCTATTTTAACTGGAAAATATGTGTATCTGCTATTGTGGAGTAGAGTATTATAAACAAGCTGAGTGGGTCAATTTGGCTGATGATGTTATTCAAATCCTCTATATTATTAATTTTCCATTTATTTGATGTATTAATCACTCAGATAGATATTGAGATATAATTTTGTTTTTGTCTAATTATCTGCCCTCTATAAGTTATTGCTTCCTTTTATTTTGGAAAAGGTTTGTTGTTATGGTGCGTAATTTCTTCTGATAATCATGATGTCTTAATAGATTAACCAACTTATCAGTATGAAACGACCTTTTAGGGGAAATATTCTGTGCTCTCAAATTTACTGTTTGTAATATTAACGTAGTCACTCCAGCTTTCATTAGATTTTTATTAACGCGATCTATATTTTACTAATCCTTACTTTTTGACATTTTATATTTAAAGTATATTTATATTTAAAGTATACCTCTTATAGACAGCATACTAAAGAGTCTTTTTTTATCCAATCTGACAATCTCTGACTTTTAGTTAAATTCTTTAGACCATTTTATACTCAATGTGTTTATTAATATGGTTAAATTCAATCATGTTACTATTCTATTTAATCGAATAGCTATCTTTTTTTTACTGTTGTTTAATGATTAAATTTTTATCTCATTCATTATTTTATTAGCTTTTTTCAGGATTGCTTTAGGATATCTAGTACACATTTTTAACTTATTACAATTTATCTTCAAGTAATATTAAACCACTTAATGAAGGTCATAAAAGTTTCAAAACATTATGTACTTATTAACATAACTCCAAAATATATTTTGGTATAGACACATAATTTAAAACATGGCAGTGAAAGTAATGAATTAGTTATTGATATATACATTGCCATGTCTAGATCTCAAAAACACATTTGAAAGAGAAAGCATAAGTCACAGAAGAGTCTGTGGAATCTTATTTTATAACAAGAAAAAAGTAAAATAAAATGATATATTCTTAAATGATAAGGAAACACATGGTAAAGTTATTAAAAATAGCAAAATAATTATTAATAACAAATTTGGAATAATGGTTACCTTGGTGCCTGGAGAGCAGAGATATGGAGACATTCATTCATGGTATATAAAGACTTTAAAATATGAGGGACCATCTATTTGATACTGAGCAATAAACAGATAATTTATTAATATTCTTTTATGTATAAAAGTCATATATACATATACAGACACATGTATCTAGTACAGTATATTTTATAGCATAAAATGCATATATCAATATCTTTTTTCACACAATACCTTTGATCCTGTCAGTAGCAATTTTTTTCTGGTCCAGTTATATAGGTAGCCTCCTTAAATTAAAATAAGGAGGGGTGATGCATTAAATATTTATTTGGTGGGGGGACTGATAAATGTGCCTGTTTTACTTAAAATTTGTCCTCTAGAATATCAGTCTAAGAAAGATTCTGGCAAAAAGCTGTCATCAAAACACCAGAAAGATGTGCATATTTGCCCCAAATATAATTCACAATATATAGTGGAATATCAGAAATGTTTGCCAACTCTTTAATAAAAATGTTTTCTATGCTTGGTCATTTCCAGAAGCTTTGTGTAATAGTTGAATATTTGTATACTGTCACCTGCCTTCCTGAAAACAACTATGTTTTAAAATTGCATTTATGCTTCCAGACCAAACTCTTAGAAATGTATGCTTCTGTTTTCTGTGTCCAGTCCTTTCCAGAATTCCTAGCCTTGCATTACACATTCCATTCATGAGCCTATTAGAACATATTGCAGATTGTGGACAGGAAAAAACGATACATATGATGTATTAAGTGAAAACTGATTCTGGCATTACAAACATTTTTTAAAAAAGAGAACTTTTACATTTCACATCTGACATGGGCCTGATAAATATTTGAGTCATGTATGCCTAAGAACAAATCACAATATCAATCAATCAATAAATGGATGTATAAATAGTTTACTAATGTCTGAAAAGAAAGGAAATTAACAACTCTGGTCATTTTGTTAGGTGCCAGATTCTGTGTTGTGTGCTAGACCTAAGGTTTACCAGTCTTAGTCTCTTAAGAGAGATATTATTATCTACATTTTCACAGAAGGAATGTTATTGGTATAAAGGTTAAGTAACTTCACCATGTGCTCAACACTCAAAACCTGGTGAGTACTGAGTTGAGCTTCAAACTCAGGTATATTCGTCTTCCAAGACTGAGCTCCTCTCATTAAATTATCTTATTAGGACAGCTGAGTAATCAAGTCCCAGGTGTACTTCCTATTTGCTGTAACGTAATTTTTCACTTAAAAACAACTGCTTTTTTCTTCATTATGAAATTATATTAGTCCTAATACTTACTTGTGACCTAATGCAGTGATTCGATTAGACTCAGGTGAGCCAAAATGCAAAAAATTTACTTGCAAACAGATGTAAGGAAATCTTGGCTTTGTTGTTTTTAAAAATGTTTTAAAATAGCATTTCTAGCACAGAAATTAATATGTGACCTGTAGCAGATGCTTTGCAGCCTTTGATGAATTAATTAACCCATGTACTAGACACAAACTTGAATGTCTGTTTATATATGTAAAATGTAGCAAAGTAGACTCACTGTATATTGCAGCTTTCCTTTGAATTTGCCATTCCATATTTCCAAGAAGGTAAATGGTGGAAATTTCTTTTCGAAGAATAAAACGACAAATGGAGTGACTGTGTATTCCATGCATTGCCTCATACAGCACTGCAGGTGGGGTCTTTGGGAGAAGATGCAGCCGGGTTCCTAGTGTACACAGGCAGCCTATTTAGACTTACTTTTGCTCTAAACCAATTCAAAGTGCCTCTGTTAAAGCAAGCTGGAGAGACTGCCACAGGTGGTGTTCATGACTAATGTGCACCTGCACCACTGGCCCAGCATCTCATTTCTTAATGAGTTTTGTCTGTTTTATGGTTCCGTAATTAAACAAATTGTTATAAGTGACTAAAAAATTGTTGCCAAGAAGCCCATTTCCGCAGCTGGCAGCCTGATACATCAGAAGCTTAATTGTTGAAATGCTCTGTCAGGGGCCAAATACTTTATTATTGTTTGCCTAACAATTTCAAATGAGTGGGTGAGTAGAAGTAGCACTTTGGGTACTATTAGACTTCTTTTATGATTGATTTTTCCCCCAAATACCGGCTTTGTAAGTGGCTAAGTTGCTAGGGAATATATTAGGATAATCCATTTTTATGAACAGGGATGAATCTTTAAACCAACGATACCTGTTGCTACTAGAGGTTTAAATCATAAGAACTAGTCTGGGGATTTTCTGCAGAGAATCACCAGATGAAGAAATATGGATGGCTTTCTAATCTCTGTCAAGTCCCTAGAGAGCAGAGCATCTTCTTGGGAGCTGTTTTCCTCTACTATGAATGAAAATCACTGATGTTGTCCTCTTTCTCTTACTTTAACTAAGAACACACAATACCTTTGTATTAACACGCAGCCAGGTCTCTGAGACACAAGTCCCCCATTTCTATATAGAGAATTGTAGCTTCTAAGTTCAGACACCGTTCTTAGTACCATTCAATTTTTATTATTTGTTACATATTAAACTTATTTTAAAAATCATCTTTTATTTGAGTAAAAGTATATCAGAAAATAGAAAAATTTTTCCCAGTCTTATTGAGGTATTAAGTGACAATAAAATTGTATAAATTTAAGGTGTGAAATGTGATGATTGTTACATGTATACATTGTGAGGTGATTAGTTAGTTCGCATATCCATCACACATAGTTACCATTTATGTGTGTGAGTGTGTTTGTGTGTGTGTGTATGTGTGTGTGGCTAAGACCATTTAAGATCGATTCTCTTAGCAAATTTCAACTATGCATTACAGTATTATTAATTATACTCCCCATGCTGTACATTAAATCCCTATGATTTATTCATCCTTCTATATGGCCCCAAATAGGTACCTTTCTTTACTATATTAAGTAGGATATTGTCAATGGGACTTTAGGGGTTTTTTTGGTTTTAAATTATATGCTTCTCTGATTATTAAACTAATACACCTTTAGAAAACTGAAAAAAATATATGATAAGAAATAACACATTCAAAATCCCATATTGGTATGTTGCATTATTTCTCAGCAAACATTCTCTCCCCTCCTCGTTAACATAGCCTATACTCCTTGATCCACTGAGTTTGGCTTTGGCCATGAGTTTTCCTTTGACCTTGGGAAGGTAGGAAAAAGTAACATGTTGAATGTGGACAGAAGTGCCAGTTCAGAGTAAAGGCTTTAAGAGGCTTGCCCTCTGCACTCCTGGTGTCCACCATGACACGCACAGGTCCTGCTCCTTCAGCCTGGGTCCCAGTAGGAAGTAGATGTGCACAAGACCTGGGTCCAACCAGATCTAGTGAAGTTCTAAGCAGTCTCCTTTTGAGCTTAAAATAAATATCTCTTATTATAAATCCCTAAGATTATAAGACTGTCTATTACACAGCAAAAAATTGACATATTCATCCACTTTCAATGGAGATTCTGTGTGCATGTACACATGTATGCAGTAGATCACACACATACACACACACACAGAGATTTGAAATAGATTGCTTCTAATGCAACCATCTCATTCTTTTTTTTTTTTAATGGAGATTGTGTGCATGTACACATGTATGCAGTAGATCACACACACACACACACACACACACACACACACAGAGATTTGAAATAGATTGCTTCTAATGCAACCACCTCACTCTTCTTCTCTTTTTTTTTTTTTGAGACAGTCTCGCTCTGTCGCCCAGGCTGGAGTACAGTGGCCCCATCTCGCCTCACTGCAAGCTCTGCCTCCAGGGTTCACACCATTTTCCTACCTCAGTGTCCCGAGCAGCTGGGACTACAGGCGCCCACCACCGCGCCAGGCTAATTTTTTGTATTTTTAGTAGAGACGGGGTTTCACTGTATTGGCCAGGATGGTTTCGATCTGCTGATCTCGTGATCCACCCGCCTCAGTCTCCCAAAGTGCTGGGATTACAGGCATGAGCCACTGCGCCCGGCCGCAACCAACTCATTCTAATGCAACCAACTCATTCTAGTTTGCCTGATACATTCCTGGTTTTAGCGCTCTAAGTTCCCCATCCTGGGAAACTCCTCAGTCTCAAGCAAACCAGGATTATTATCATCCTACTTCCTACATTTTTTTTTTTTACGTAATGAATCTACTTTTCTTGCTTAGTAAACTTCGATTAGAAACCTACACTGTTGCATGTTCTTCTTAGTTTGTAGTAATTGAATAATACCTAGTCAAGTGCACAAACCAAGAAATTAATTTAACAAATCACGTAATGTTGGGTATTTATTAATAAGTTATTTTTAAGGTTATTTCTTCTTATAAATTAGGAGAACATTTGCTGTATAATATTTGGTTCAGTTGTATTTTTTACTTGAGCATAATTCTTCATAACTGAATTTTATAATTTGAAGTCAACTTATTTATGAAAACAGCTTAATTTTAAAATATTTAAGTAGAAAATAAAAATTTTTTGAAACAATGACATAGTTGTAATTCATATTACAATACATTGTGTAAAGAGTACATGCATAACAAATATAAACCATAAGAGGCATGCAATAGAATCTTAATAGGCATTGAACCATGTGCCCTTTGATATTCAATATATCAGTCTTGTTACCTACCCTCTTTTGACTTTTAAATGAAATCTATAGATAAAGTACAAACTTCTGAAAAATAAATTCATAGTATTAACAAATGGAAGATTTAAATGTGATAGTATTATTAAGTATCACATGGTTTTGGAGAAGTAAGCAAATAATACAGTTTAGTGTGGTCAAGGAAGGCTTTGCCAAGGAGATAGTATGTGAAGTACAAGGAATATTAGTGATGATATATGGAACTTATTACCTATTCCTAAAATTACTTACATGGTACAAAATAAAGACAGAACTCTGTGTAATAAAAATATAATTGCACTGCAGTTAAAATCTGGAGTCTCTGAAGGAGAGATTCATGTGGGATGAAGCAATAGCCTTTGAAGAGCTGGATCTGGAAGCCTTCTTCAGACCTTGTTAATAGGCCGTTTATATCTTCCATTACCTACAAATATAGCAATGAATTAATAAACCAAAGTGATACACTGTGTCAGATGAGTTCAGAATTTTGATTTTTTAATTTTTAATTTTAATTTATTAATTAATTTTTTTGAGACCGAATCTGGCTCTGTCACCCAGGCTGGAGTACAGTGGCGTGATCTCGGCTCACTGCAACCTCTGCCTCTCACGTTCAAGCGATTCTCCTGCCTCAGCCTCCTGAGTAGCTGGGAGTACATGCACTCGCCACCATGTCTGGCTAATTTTTGGTGTCTTTTTGGTAGAGACGGGGTTTCACCATGTTGGTCAGTCTGATCTTAAACTCCTGACCTCAAGTAAATCAGCCTGCCTTGGCCTCCCAAAGTTCTGGGATTACAGACATGAGCCACCATGCCCTGCCAATTTTTATTTTATTTTTGATTTTTGTGCATACATAATAGTTGCATATATATTTATGGTATACACAAGAAATGTTGAAATTGGCATACAATGCAAAATAATCACGTCAGAGTAAATGGGGTGTCCATCATCTTAAGCATGTATCCTTTGTGTGTGTGTATGTGTATGTGTGTGTATATACATATACATGCATATATATACACATATGTATATATATACACACTATATATATACATGTATATATACACACACATATATATGTATATATATACACTCATCAATTTGAAAATGCACAATAATTGTACTGTTCACTATAGTTACCCCATTGTGGTAGCAGATATTAGATGTTATTTATTCTTTCTACCTATTTATTTGTATCCATTAACCATCCCCAGTTGCCCACATTCCCCACTACCCTTCCCAGCCTCCAGTAACCATCATTCTATTCTCTATCTCCAAGAGTTCAACTGTTTTAATTTTTATCTCATGCAAACAAGAAAGAACAGGTGAAGTTTGTCTTTCTGTGCCTGCCTTATTGCACTTAATGTCTTCTAGTTCCTTTCACGTTTTTGCAAATGACAGGATTTCATTCTTTTTTTTTTTTTTTTTGAGGCGGAGTCTCGCTCTGTCGCCCGGACTGGAGTGCAGTGGCCGGATCTCAGCTCACTGCAAGCTCCGCCTCCCGGGTTTAGGCCATTCTCCTGCCTCAGCCTCCCGAGTAGCTGGGACTACAGGCGCCCGCCACCTCGCCCGGCTAGTTTTTGTATTTTTAGTAGAGACGGGGTTTCACCGTGTTAGCCAGGATGGTCTCGATCTCCTGACCTCGTGATCCGCCCGTCTCGGCCTCCCAAAGTACTGGGATTACAGGCTTGAGCCACCGCCCCCGGCCGTTTTCATTCTTTTTAATGACAAAGTGGTATCCCCTTGGGTATCTGTACCACACTTTCTTTATCCATTCATCTACTGATGGACACTTAGATTGCTTCCAAATCTTGTGTATTTTGAATAGTGCTGCAAAAACATGGAAAAGTATATCTCTTCAATATACCCATTTCCTTTATTTGGGTACATACCAAGCAACGGGAATGCTGGATCATACAGTAGCTCTATTTTTAATTTTTTGTAGAACTTCCAAACTGTTCTCCATAGTGTTTGTACTAATTTACTACCAATGGCATATGAGAATGCCCTTTTCTACACATCCTCACCAGCATTTATTATGGCTTGTCTTTTAGATATAAGCCATTTTAACTGTGATGAGATGAGATAATATCTCACTGTAGTTTTGATTTGCCTTGCTCTGATCAATGATTTTGAGCACCCTTTCATATATCTGATTGTTATTCATATGTCTTCTTTTTGAGAAATGTCTATTAAGATATTTTCCCATCTTTAAATCAAATTATCCAATTTTTTTTCTATAGAGTTGTTTGAGCTCCTTACATATGCTGGTTATTGATGCCTTGTGAGATGGATGGTATGCAAATGTGTTCTCTCATTCTGTGTGTCTTTTTACTTCATTGATTGTTTTCTTTGCTGTGAAGAAGGATTTTAATCCTATTTGTCCATTTTTGCTTTAGTTGCCTGTGCTCACTGTAGATGTATGGATTTGTTTTTGGGCTCTCTATTTGTTCCATTGTTCTGTGTGTCTGTTTTTATGTCAGCACCATGCTGTTTTGGTTACTGTAGTTCCATAGTACAACTTGAAGCCAGATAATGTGATTCCTTCAGTTTTTCTCTTTTTGCTTAGGATGTTTTGCTTCTGGGTCTCAAATGGTTTCAAGTGAATTTTAGGATGAATTTTTGTATTTCTGTGAAGAATGCCATAGGTATTTTGATAGGGATGCATTGAATCTGTAGATCGCTTTGGGTATAATGGACATTTTAAGAATATTGATTCTTCCAATCCATGAACATGAAATTTCTTTCAATTTTTTATTCATCTTCAGTGGCTTTCATCAGTGTTTTAGAGTTTTCATTGTAGATATATTTCACTTAATAAGGTAAGTTAATTTCTAGGTACTTAATTTTATTTGTAGCTATTGAAAATGGCATTACTCTTTGATTTCTTTTTCAAATTGTTCGCTGTTGGCATATAAAAATGTTACTAGTTTTTGTATGTTAATTTTGTATCCTGCAAAACCCTGAAATTGGTTATCATTTCAAAAGGTTTTTTTTTGGGGGGGGTTTGGGAAATGGAATCTTTGGGTTGTTCCAAATGTAAGATCATGTCATTCACAATCAAAAATAATTTGACATATTTCTTTTGAATTTGAATGCATTTTATTTCTTTCACTTGTGTGTCTCCGATAGGTAGGACTTCCAGTACAATGTTCAATAACAGTGGTAAAAGTGGGCATCCTTGTCGTGTCTCAGGTCTTAGAGGAAGGGTGTTCAGTTTTTCCCATTTGGTATGAAACTAGCTATGGGTATGTTGCATATGGCTTTTATTAGGTTGAGGTATATGCCTTGTGTACACAGATATTTGAAGGTTTTTATCATGAAGCAATGTTGAATTTTATCAACATCATTATTTATTCATTTTTCATTATCAATGGAAATAATCATGTGGTTTTTGTCCTTTATTCTGTTGATAGAATGTATCACATTGATTGATTTGCACATGTTGAACCATCCTTGGGATGAATCCCATCTGGTCAAGATGAAAAATCTTTCTAATGTGTTGTTGAATTCAGTTTGCTAGTATTTTGTTGAAGATGTTTCAATCAATGTTCATAAGGAATATTGGCCTGGCCTGTATTTTGCTTTTATAGATATGTCTTGGCTTTGGTATTGGTAATATTGGCCTCGTAGAATAATTGTGGAACTATTCCCTCCTCCTTTATTTTTTGAAATAGTGTGAGCAAGATTTTTTTTTTTTCCAAATGTTTGACAAAATTCAGTAGTGAAGCCATTAAGTCCTGGGCTTTCCTTTATTGGGAGACTTTTTTTCCTGCTTTGACTTTGTTACATGTTGTTGGTCTGTTTAGATTTCAGATTTCTTCATAGTTTAATCTTGGTAGATGTTATGGGTCTAGGAATTTATTCCTTTATTTTATTGTTGTGTATCTGCCAGATTGTGCTGTCAAGATAATGCTTGCTTCATAATAAATTTAGGAGGAGTCCTTCCTCCTCAATTTTTTTGGAAGAGTTTCAGCAGGAATTGTACCAGCTCTTCTTTATACATCTGGTAGAATTTGGCTGTGAATCTGTCTGTACCATGGCTTTTTGGTTTGTAGGCTATTTATTCCTGACTCAATTTCAGAGCTCATTATTTGTTTAGGCCTTCAGTTTCTTCAGGATACATTCTTGGGTGGGTGTATGTGTCTAGGAATTAATTCATTTCTTCTAGATTTTCTAGTTTGTGTGCACAGAGGTCTTTACAATAGTCTCTGACAGTTATTTGTATTTCTGTGGGGTCAGTGATAACATTTTCTTTGTTATTTCTGATTGCCTTTATTTGGATCTTCTTTCTGCTCTTCTTTATTAGTCTAGCTAGTAGTCTATCTTATTATTATGTGTTTTTTTTTCAAAAAAAAAAAAAAAGCTCCTGACTTTGTTCATCTTTTGAATGGTTTTTCATGTCTCAATCTCCTCCAGTTCAGTTCTGATTTTGGTTATTTCTTGTCTTCTGCTAGCTTTGGGGTTGGTTTGCTCTTGCTTCTCTGGTTCTTTTATTTGTGATGTTGGGTGTGAAAATTGAGATCTTTCTCACTTTTTAATGTGGGCATTTAGTGCTGTAATATTTCCTCTTAACACTTCCTTATCTGTGTCTCAGAAATTCTAGTATGTTGTATCTTTATCATTGATTTCAAAGTACTTCTTGATTTCTGACTTAATTTCATTATGTACCCACAAGTCATTCAGGAGCATTTTGTTTAATTTTCTTGTAATTTTACTAATTTTCGTATGTTAATTTTGTATCCTGCAACATCCCGAAATTGGTTATAGTTTCCATTTTTTTTTTTTTTTTTGGTAGTGGGGAAATGGAATCTTTGGGTTGTTCCAAATATAAGATCATGTCATTCACAATCAAAAATAATTTGACTTTTTTCTTTTGAATTTGAATGCATTTTATTTCTTTCACTTGTGTGACTCCTATAGGCAGGACTTCCAGTACAATGTTTAATAACAATGGTGAAAATGGGCATCCTTATCGTGTTCTAGATCTTAGAAGAAGGGTGTTCAGTTTTTCCCATTCAGTATGACACTAGCTAGGTGTATGTTCCATATGGCTTTTATTAGGTCGAGGTATGTTCTTTGTGTACACAGATATTTTGAAGGTTTTTATCATGAAGTGATGTTGAATTTTTATCAACATCATTATTTACTTATTTTTCATTATCAATGGAAATAATCATATGGTTTTTGTCAATTATTCTGTTGACAGAATGTATCACATTGATTGATTTGCACATGTTGAACCATCCTTGGGATGAATCCCACCTGGTCAGGATGAAAAATCTGAGAGATTTTTGAGGTTTTTGGATTCTTGATTTCAGAGATTTTTGGATTCTTGACTTCTGTTTTTATTATGCTGTGGGCTGAGAGAGTGGTTAGTATAATTTTGGCTCTTTGCATCTGCTAAGGATTGTTTTCTGCATGATTGTGTGGTCAACTTAGAGGATGTGTCAAATGCTTGGGGGGAGAATGTATCTTCTGTCATTTTGGAGTGGAAAGTTTTAAAGTTCTACATAGAGTGTCCAGAGAGATCAGAAATAGCTCATTAAGTGTCAACTATAAATTCTTTTCTAATTATTCCTAAAAATATAATACATTGAAGTTGCATAAGATTTCTTTATATTAAAATATTTATGCACTGAGAGAATTTCAGACTTCATTTTCATGTAATTTCCAAAAATTATGTAGATGGTAACATTATATACATTATAAAACAAATATAATATGCATTTGTCTAAGTTACTCAGATTGTTTAAGCAAATTATAATAAGTTTTGAAATTTGTGTGTCACTGTGTACCTGCAGGAATGTTGATAACATCAGATGCAATAGATAACCAGCTATACTAAAATATGCCATGGCCTGTTGGGTAACAACCCATTCCTGTTTTCTCTCCCTCCTTCCCTACCTAATTTTCCTTTACTT
The DNA here is from genome assembly GCF_000951035.1 of Colobus angolensis palliatus. NCBI lineage: Eukaryota > Metazoa > Chordata > Mammalia > Primates > Cercopithecidae > Colobus > Colobus angolensis. The sequence goes on from NW_012111364.1 coordinate 7,091,556, forward strand.
AGCTTCTGCCTCCCTGAGCTTGCATACTGTATTAGTGAGCTTCATCTCCCATGACAAAATAGCATAGACAGGGTGTCTTAAGATAGTCCAAGACCAGGGTGCCAGTATGACTGGGTTCTGACAGGGGCTCTCTTCCTGGCTTGTAGATAGCTGCCTTCCTGCTATGTTATCATGGTAAGCAGAGATCAGTCTCTGGTCTGGTGTCTCTTCCTCTTCTTAGAAGGGCACTAATTCTATTGCATCAGGACTATAGTCTTACAACTTCATTTAACTTTAATTACCTTCTTATTAAAAGTTGTATCCCCAGACAGTTTCACAGGGGGTTAGCCCTTCAACATGAATTTGGGGGTGGCACAAACATTCAATCCATAGTATTCTGCTCCTGCCCCCTGCAATCTGTGCCCTTCTCATTTTGAAATACATTCATTCCATCCCAAAGGTCCAAAAATCTTAACTCACTCCAACATCAACTTATATAACTTCAAAGTCTAATCTAAACATTATTGAAGATACTGGTGAGACTTTAGGTATGATTTATCCTAAAACAAAATTCCTCTCCAGCCTTGAACCTGGGAATGCGTACAACTTACGTGCCTTCAAAATGAGCTGGTGTACAGGTATAGGACAGACCTTCCCATTGCAAATGGAGGAATTGAGGAGGAAGAAGCAGGTGACAGGTTTCAGCAAGTAAAAAACAAAGCAAGACAAATTCCATTAGCTTTCAAGGCTCCAGAATTTTCTCTTTGGTGTGATATTCCACCCTACAGGTCCAATAGGATGATATCACACTCATAGCTCTGCAAGGTAGCTCTACCCCCTTCAGCTTTCTACAAGGGCACTGCCCTTGCAGCTCTCGGAATTTTGAGGGACACAATTCAGTTCATGGCACACACCTTAGTAAATAGTAACACATAACTTTTGCCTCGAAATCTGCTTCTTGAAACCAAAACTAAGACTTGTTTCCGTCAAAATATATTTGAACACTCTTATGAGATAGGTAATGGAAATAATATGTTTATAATAATTTTTACACACATATACATGTAAATAAAATTTAACAAAAATGGATTATTTCATACATGTTCCAAAACAAAAATGGATTATTTCATATATACATACTTGTTACAAAACAAGATTGTTTCTGTCATTCATTTTTTAAAATCCCACTTCTTTTCATATTACCAAGGCACTATTTTATTTGCACAAGTTTTCTCAAAATATTATCTAAAGTGTTTTGTCTCATTTATCTCTTCTGATTCTCCATAAAATCCACTCCCATTAGGCTTTCATTCCACCATTGCACTGATACTGTTCTCTTTGGTGTTCACCATTATGACACATATTCCATAAGATGTCTGCAATCAAGTCCTTCTTTCCTGGACCAGCATGCTTCTCCTCACATTAACAGATGCAGTCTACCTTACCTCCCCCTGGATACGAGTTCACCAACAGCCTCCAACACAAGTGACATTTTGAGACTTCCAAGAATAGATCATAAGAAGTCCTGCACTTTGTCCTGGGGCTCTTGGATAACTTTTTCTCAGAGTGCTTCGTCTTGGAACCAGCCTCCAAGGTCAGAGACAAGAAGTCAAAATGCAGAGATCTCAAGTAGGTGTTTCACCTGGAAACCTTTATTAGCTTTCTAATGCTGTTATAATAAATTGTTATGAACATAGCAGCTTAAAATCAAACACAAGAAGTCATTTTTAGTTCTGGATGTTAAAAGTCTAAAAAACGTCTCACTCATCTAAAATCAAAGTATCGACAGGGCTGCATTTCCTTCTGGAGACTCTAAGACAGAATCAATTATCTTGCCTTTGTGTTTCTCAAGGTCACTTGTATTGCTTGACTGGTGGTTCCCCACTCCTCCACTTCAAAGCTGACAGTGGTGATTGAGGCCTTCTCATGTTTCTTCACTTTACGTTACTATTACGTCTTTCTTTTCCTTTTCTTTTTTTCTTTTTTCTTTTTTTTTTTTTTTTGACACAGAGTCTTGCTCTGTATTCCAGGCTGAACTGCAGTGGTACAATCACAGCTCACTGTAACTTGGAAGTCCTGGGCTCAAGCAACCTTTCCCCTCCCCTGCCACAGCCTCCTGATTAGCCAACTATTCTGCCTTTCTCTTCTTTATTGAAGAACCTCTGTAACTACCTTCATTCCAATGTGATACTTCAGGAAACTGTCCCTATTTTAGGGTTATCTGATAAATAACCTTAACTCCATCTGCTACCTTGGTTTCTCTTGACCATGCAAGGAAAAATAATAACAAGTTATGGGAAATAAGAAGTGGAAATCTTTGGGAGGCAACTGTTCTGCCTACAACAGAGCCTGAGCTGAGCATCCAGCTGACTGTCACATCAACCGATAGCCGTGTGAATGATCTATCCTGGATGTTTTAGACCAGTAGGGCTTCAGATGACAACAGAGCAAATTTATATCTAATTGCAAATTTCTGATTTGCTAATCACCCCACAGAGTCAAACCAATATATAGAACCAGGACAAATAATAATAAATGTATATTTTAAGCCCTGAAGTTTTAGGGTGGTTGGATATAGAGCAATAGGTAATGTAAACTCATTTGGCTAACTCCAATGTTCATTTTTCTCACTCTTTATTTTCCTTGAGCTGACAGCATTATTTGACATAGTTGTGAACTTCCTTCTCCTTGGTGTAGATAGATAGATAGATAGATAGATAGATAGATAGATAGATAGATAGATAGATATAGTATTCAACTTCTAGTATATCACATACTTCTAAGATTTTAAATAACTCTCTTGTTGTTTTTCTCAGTTTCTCATGTTAATTCTTCTTGTATATAACCTCGAAAGGTTGGAGTAACCCAGTGCTTTGTCCTTATCCTTCTTTTATATTTAAATTTCATCCCTTGGTAATCTTAGTCTCACAGGGTTATATACCAACCATATGCCAACTCCCACATTTAAATCTCTAGATGAAAATTTTTTTTTGTAAAACTCTGTATTCATAAATCCAATAGCTTACATCTCCACTTGGATATCTAATTGCCATCTCAAACTCTAATTGTCCCAAACTAAGCTAATATCTGCCTTTAAATCTGTCCCATATACAGTCTTTCTCATCTTAATTGCTGGGAACTCCATCCTTATAATTCAGTGGTCCTCAACCACTGAATTATAAGGGCACCAGGGACCATATATGAGTTAGTTTTCACACTGTTAATAAAGACATACCTGAAGCTGGGAACAAAAAGAGGTTTAATTGGACTTACAGTTCCACATGACTGGGAGGCTTCAGAATTATGGCAAGAGGTGAAAGACACTTCTTACATGGTGGCAGCAAGGAAAAAATGAGGAAGAAACAAAAGTGGAAACCCCTGATAAACCCATCAGATCTTGTGCGACTTCTTCACTATCATGAGAATAATACGGGGAAGACTGGCCCCCATGATTCAATTACCTCCCCGGGGTCCCTCCCACAACATGTGGGAATTCTGGGCGATACAATTCAAGTTGATATTTGAGGGGGGAACACAGATAAACCTTATCAGACCAGTTTTGTTGAAGACAATTTTTCCATAGATGGAAGGGGGAGTTGGATGGTTTGAGAATGAAAATGTGCCACCTCGTACATTATTTAGATTCTCATAAGAGGCATGCAATCTAGATCCCTTGCATGTGCAATTCACAATAGTGTTCCTGCTGCTGTGAGAATCTAGTGGTGCAGCTACTGATCTGACAGGAGGCAGAGCTCAGGCTATATTGCTTGTTGGCCCGCTTGTCACCTCCTGCTGTGCAACCCAGTCCTTAACAGGCCATAAACCTGTACTAGTGCACAGCCCTGGGGTTGGGGACCCCTGTTCTAATTGCTTAGGGTATATACCTTCTTTCTCTCACATCTCATACCCAATGCAAAACTTTCTTAGGAACTGTGGAAGGTAGATAGATAAAAGGATGGTAGGTAAAGTGTTTCTTCATACTTCTGCCTTTAAATGACACTTGCCAATTCTGCCTAAAGTCAATTGAGCATAACTAGTCATTTTTACCTGAAAATGTTGACAAAAGTGGAGAAGTAGAGGAACTCTTTGAGGACCACCATCATCTCTACCACAACTCCTCCCTGGTCTACATAAAGAACAAAAATATAATTTTTTTTTGTATTATTTCTCTTAGTTTTTCCTCATACCCTAAACATTATTACTTTTATATAAAAAAGTAGTCAATATTGTGCATATTCATTTTATGTCAGAATTACTCACATATTCATATCAGGATACTTGGGAATTTAGTCATTAAATTTTCTTAGGACATATTTCAAAGCTATTTTTGAAGTCAAGTAGCAAAAACTATAATTCTGCCCTACAAAAGTTTTCAGTGAACTGATTAATCTAATGTCATCCAGTCACCCTCCTTTAGGGAAACAGCACACTTCAGATTTTTAAAATTTGAGATTGGTAGAGATTTCTAGTAACTGTTTCTCTTATCTGGAAATTCCATATTATAAACCACTACTTTTCATTTATTCTTCTCTTTTGGCCTGATATTGTATTGCTTGAAGAGTAGCCTTTAACTTGTGTATATATGTAATGAGTTAAATCACAGAAACTATTATGTACACTCAAAATACAATTGTCAATAAATAGGTGTCTTGCAAATTTTACGTATTGGAGGCCTCACACTCTCTATAGTCAACTCTTAAAATGCATTATGACAGAGAATCATATTACTCAGAATTATTTAATCATTGAAATATTTTAAATATTATAAAAATTTGTGTGAAAATATTTTGTCTGTTTATTGTATAAACATTTTGCACGTTTTGCCATTTCTTAACAATGTTTTTTTTACAAGAAAAAAATGTTAAAACATGAGAAATGCATCTAAATACATGCAAACATCTTTCATTAGTTTTTCATAATATACGAATCAGGAAACATTTTTAAGACTGAAAATTTGTGGAAAATTACATCTCATCTTTTAATTGAGGCAATCGCTGCTCTACATATTTTTCATGGTATTAAAATATGTTAATCTGAATAATATTTTAGAAAGTACACTAATACTTTTTTTTTTCTTTTTGAGACAGAATTTTGTTCTTGTTGCTTGGGCTGGAGTGCAACGGCACAATCTCGGCTCACTGCAACCCCCGCCATCAGGTTCAAGTGATTCTCCTGCCTAAGCCTCCCAAGTAGCTGAGATTACAGGTGCCCACCACCACACTAGGCTAATTTTTGTATTTTTAGTAGAGATGTGGTTTCACTTTGTTGGCCAGGCTGGTCTTGAACTCCTGACCTCAAGTGAACCACCCACCTCGGCCTCCCAAAGTGCTGGGATTACAGGCATGAGCCACCGCACCTGGTAGACTAATAAATTCTTGAGGTTAAACACCATGTGTGATTCATCTCAAAATCATCCATATCCTATAGTACCTCATAATGAGTAGGAAATAAAAGTGACCATATTTGCATTTCAACTAAAAACTCTTCATGATTCTGATATCAACTAATTTTTATACATCCATTTATTTGTTGCCTTTCTATTTTACAACTTCTACAATGGAAATGCTGAAAATATATTGGTATATAAAAATTAGTTTTAGTCAAGATCACCATTTGAAGATATCAGTGTACATAATGTCAGGTTTTTTTTTCACCATGAGAAATCATTCTATTTAATTTATTTTTTTTTTGATTCTTGAATTTAAATTAACTCCTCTATTATACTTTCCTCCCCCATATAAAAACCACAGTCTTATAAGTTTTCTGGTGGGCTCATGGCTATTCTGTGCTTTCTACTCCCTTTTCTTTTTACATGCTACTGTCTTTACTAGATGCAAACATACACTCAGAAATAAAACCAGCAGCTGGATCTCTGTAATTTACAATTCCCAGAGATCTCAGTAAAACATTGTATATAGTTGAACCAGCCCACAGTTTTACCAACATTCTGTGCTCCTGAGCATCACGTATAACTAAAAGTGCCTTAGGGACAAAGTTATAATGAGTAGCAATAGACATGTACTTTCGTCAATAACCCTGGGATTTCATTGTAGGAATTAGAGTCTGTACTACTCATTTGTGGATGAGAGTAATACACACTCTCATTCCTAAAAGTGAAAATGTACCCAGCAACTTTCCTGTCTCACTCCAAAGAGCACATCTACATTTGTGATGAAAATTGCTGGATCAATCATGGGATTTACAGTTGGTTTGCAGGGCATATGTGTAGTGTATGTGCAGCATAATTATTTTTATTGCATGAACAGAATGACCATATGTGTATATATCACCACTAACTAACAAAACTTAGCATGGTGCTTGGCATACAGTTGGCAATCAATAAAAATATATTTACTAAGTAAATAAAATACTGAAGATATTACTCTGATTTAACTATACTGAAAAATACATCACTCATGTAACTTGAATTATCAAAAAATATAACCTTCCAAGATACACCACATATTAACTACATGGTCCTAAACAATGACACATTTGCATAATACCTCATATAATGTTGATGTGAGGATTAAGTAAATGATATCCACAAATCACCTAGCATCTACCAGACACATTGAAATAATCCAATCTACATTTAAAACAAAAATAGATGGCACCAAAAACCAAAATTCAAAAAAAGGGATTTTAGAAATTCTTTTTGAAGGAAGGTTAAAAATATTTTCTTAAGGTTTAACAGAAATTATTTAAGAAAATATTTTTATATTTTCTTAATATAAAAATAATATTTGCAAGAAAGACTCACTCTAAATCTTTGCATGGAATACTAGCTCTTATATTTGTAAGTACACCATGCTTATAAATTGTTAGATTATCAAACTTTTCTAAGTTCTGTCAGTAAGCAATAAACAAAAGGATAGATATAATGTAATCAAAATATTTGAGCTGAATAGCAAGTTTAAAATATGTGGTACTAACTTCTCAAATTCTACAGGTAAGTATGTGACATGTATTCCACTAATTTCTCTGATGTATTACTTGTACGCTAGAGATTACAAAGTGTTTACACAAGCGCCAGCTACTTAAGTAGCTTTGTGTCCTTTTATATAAACATTGAGTAGGGGCTTTGTTTTCTTTCTTCACAAAAAGCTAAGCTCAGAAAATTTTATTTCAAACCTCTGGGCAGTATTCAAAAATAAAACCGGCTTCTTTCCATATTCTCAATTTAACACTTATCCATCTCCTGGATCAGAACAAACTAAATAACTGATCTAATTTAAGTTATCATGGAAGACAAACTATATCATTTAAAGTTCGATCACTAAAAATTTTAACTATTTTTGTGATTTCTATCTTCCTTGCCTAGTTTATTTAGAAGCGCTTTTCTTCTCTTTCCTCTATCCTCAACTTCTTTTCTTGTGAGTTTTCAGAATATGAACAAGTCCATCCTGTCTTTCAACCTTCATGAACTCTACCTGGAACTTATTCTTCTGCATAAAAGCATCTTGAAAATGTCTTAATACTTGCCAGTTTCTTTTACTTGCCTCTAAATTCTTCCTTAGAAACCTGTTTAATTTCCTTAGCTAAGACTATGGGGACAAAATAGGAATTTTCTTTGATAAAAAGTTGTTTGAAAATAGTATTGAATACCATTGTGAGAATAACAAATAAACATCCAAAGAGCAGTGAATTTTACTGTTAGAATTTCAACAATGGGTCAGGAGCAGTGGTTCATATTTGCAATCCTAGCACTTCAGGAAGCCCAAGGTGGGCATATGTCTTGAGCTCAGGAGCTCAAGACCAGCCAGGCCAACATGGGGAAACCCTGTCTTTACTACAAAAACAAAATTTAGCCAGGTGTTGTGACATGCGCCTGTAGTCCCTGCTACTCAGAGGACTGAAGCAGGAAGCCGGAGGATCGCTTGAACCCAGGAGGTCGAGGCTACAATGAGCCTAGATGGTGCCATAGCACTCCAGCCTGGGTGACAAAATAAGGCACTGTCTTAAAAAAAAAAATCTTGATAATGAATTTTGCCTGTTTTGAACTTTGGCACAACATCTATAATTGCTTTTTTATTCCACAGGTACACATTGAGAACATACTATGTCCCAGGCATGATGATGAACACATTTAAAAAGCACACAAAATGAGCCAGGCACGATGGCTCATGCCTGTAAACCGAGCACTTTGGGAGGCCGAGGGGGGTGGATCACGAGGTCAGAAGTTCGAGACCAGCCTGACCAACATGGTGAAACCCCATCTCTACTAAAAATACAAAACTTAGCTGGGCGTGGTAGTGTGCACCTGTAATCCCGCTACTCAGGAGGCTGAGGCAGGAGAATCGCTTGAATCTGGGAGGCAGAGGTTTCAGTGAGCTGAGATGGCACCACTGCACTCCAGCCTGGGTGACAGAGCGAGACTCCATCTCAAAAAAAAAAAAAAAAAATTGTACAAAATGTTTCTCCCCATTGAACTTAAAGACTATTGAAGAGTAATGAAAATATAGTTGAATATAAATAATGATATTTTGAAAGCATAATGATATTTTGAAAGCAATGCTTTCAAAATCAGTGAAAAAAAAGTCCAAATATGAACTACAAAACAAACACAGCCACGATGACAAAAACAAATGAGAAACAAAGCAGGGAATGACAAACCAGATAAGTCAGTTTAATATCTGCTAGCTTCTATAAATACAATGGAAAGCAATCATCTGGTTCTTTGCATAATTATTAAGAATAATGTAGTTTGTCCTTCAGATTACTATTAAAGAAAGAACCGCACATAGATAGCGAAATTATTGTAGTAAATAAACCACATAACTTTCAGGCCATGTTGCCTCGCTACTCATGACTGCAGATGGAATACTGAGCTGGAAGAGGGTAAATAATTATCATTCAAAAGATATTGGGAGATGAGAATGCTGCAAACTAGTCAGTCTTTTGCCTTCCACCAGTGGTGGTAATAAAACAGGAAACCAAAAGTGCAATAAGCACTAAACAAATAATCACATATACAAATATACAATGAAAATTGTTATGAATAGCATTAAGAAAGTTTAAAGAATCCATGAGAAATTTTAAAAGAAAGACTGAATTTAAATGGTGGTCACCTAGAGGGTAAAAAAAAAAGATTCTCTGATGAAGTGGAATTCTAGAAGAGATCTGAAGGATGAATAAGAGTTGGTCAGGTCCAATATATAAGGAAGAATATTTTAAAAGCGTTAGGTTTTTCAAAAGCCCAACAGGCAGTTGGAGCATTTGACTTACTTAAAGATCAGTATAATTAGAACACAAAAAGTATGAAGGAGATGGGCTTATGACATTAAAAATATTAATATGTCATAATTATACTATATAATATCATACTACATGTTATATATGGCAAAAGCGGCAAACACATGCCTGTGAGTCCAGGAAAGAAACAATCATATCAAGTTTATTTGGTAAGCATAGTAATGAATGACAGAAACTGCAGGAAACGGCAGGGCACTCGATCAACTTCTACTTAATTTTAGAAGATTGTTGCACACGAAATGTGGGCATTATGTTGTCCAGACATCTGATTTATCAAGGGAAACCAGAAATATAAGTTACTATATGTGAAATTTTCTAATTTTAAAATTCTAGCTTAATGATTTATATACTCCATAGATTATATATATATATATATATATACATACACATACATATATATATATGAGGCGAATACAGCCCAGTGGTCTTTTAGGATGTTAAGAATTTTTACTTATATCTTAAGTAAAATTATAAGCAATTCAAGCAAAGAGTAAGTAGGAAAGGACAAAATCAAGCGTGTATTTTTAATTAAAATTTTTGCACTCTGTATGGAAAATTGATTGCTAAGAGTATAATTTGAGTATAAGATCATATTGATTTGGCAAATTGGTGATGCTGATGTGGAAGACAATAAATTGAAGATATAGTTTGGAGTTTGAATCAGTTAGGTATTGGTTGTAGAGAATGAGGAATAGAAAAGCATTAAAGTTGAGTTCCTGGATGCTGCCATGACCTATTGAGATAGCTGTATCTTTTGCTTTTGTTGAGCGTTTTTTCCTTAAATATTTGTCTTGACTTTCTGGAAAAGAGCTACTATTTTTTGTTACTTCAACACCGCTTCCTCTGCTTTTATTCTCCTTTAGTAACATGATCCACCTATGCTTGAAGATCCACATATGAACTATGAAATTCTCATGAAGAATCAGACTACTCCTCCAACTGACACTGGTGTGGGCATCTGACTAAACTGATCCAAGCATAGGGCTTCCTTCTAGACTCAATTTTATCAAGAGATAGACACTTGTGCCAAACTTGGCCAAGCAGCATTCTTTCTGTTTATTAAATTTTTTAGTCAAAATGTTAGGATAGAGGTTTTGCATTTGCCACAATTGATATTTAATCCCCAAGACGCAGATCACCATATCTTCCCTCACGTGAAACACTGGTCTGACAGAATGAAGTTGACACATAAAGAGAATTAAAATAGAAGTGAGAAAGTATCTTGTTGTTGTTTCAATTTTCTAATTGATACATAATTATTATATTTATGGGGTACAAAGTAATATTTTAATACATGCGTTTAAAGTTTAACGATCAAATCAGAGCAACTACCATATACATGACCTCAAATATTTATGATTTTTTGTATTGGGAATACTCAAAATCATCTCTTCTAGCTATTTGAAACTATTCAATAAGTTACTGTTAACTATAGTGATCCTGCAGTGCTATAGCACACTAGAACTTAGTCCTCCTATCTCGGTATAATTTTGTATTTATTAAGCAAGTGTTCTCGATCCTTCTCTGTCCCCAGTGTTTCCTAGCATTGAATAACCACAATTTTATGTTTATATAGGCTCAACATTTTTACCTCCTACACATGAAAGAGAACACGCTATATTCATCTTCTTGTGCCTGACTTATTTCACTTAACATTATATCCTCCTGGCTCCCTCTTTGCCACAAATGACATTTCCTTCTTTTTCTTGTGTCTATATAGTAAATTTTCAGTAACCACTCATCTTTTGATAGACACTTAGGTTGATTCCGTATCTTGGCTAGTGTGAATAGCACTGCAATAAAAATGGCAGTATAGATATCATTCTGATGTGTTGATTTTCTTGCCATTGAATAAATACCCAAGTGAGATTGAGATTGTTGAATCATATGGTACTTTCTCTCTCTCTCTCTCTCTTTTTTTTTTTTCAGACAGATTCTCTCTCTGTCGCCCAGGCTGGAGTGTGGTGGCACAATCTCAGCTCACTGAAACCTCCGCCTCCTAGGTTCAAGTGATTCTCCTGCCTCCACCTCCCGAGTAGCTGGGACTACAGGCACCTGTCACCACTCCCGGCTAATTTTTTGTATTTTTAGTAGAGATGGGGTTTCACCGTGTTAGTCAGGGTGGTCTCGATCTCCTGACCTCGTGATCTGCCTGCCTCAGCCTCCCAAAGTGCTGGAATTACAGGCGTGAGCCACCATGCCTGGCCCTGGTACTTTTATATTTAGTTTTTTGAGTCAGCTGCATGTGTTCTATAACCGTATAATTTACATTGCCTCCAATAGTTTATAAGAGTTCTCTTTTCTCCAGATCTTCTAGTATCTGTTATTTTTTCTACTTTTGGTAATAGCCACTCTAACTGGAGTAAGAAGGTATATTTTAGTTTTGACTTGTATTTCCATGGTGATTGGTGAAGTTGAACGTTTTTTCATATACTAGTTGACTGTTTGTTTGAATTATTTTATATAATGTCTAATCAGATCCTTTGTCCATGTTTTAATAGTATAATTATTGTAATTATTTGCTGTTGATTTGAATGCTTTTATATTCTGGATATTAATCCCTTGTAAAATGAATAGTTTGCAAATATTTTCTCCCATTCTACAGATTATCTGTTCACTCACTTGATTGTTTCCTTTGTTGTGCAGAAGCTTTTTAGTTGGATATAATACCATGTGTCTATTTTTCTATTGTTGCCTGTGTTTTTATAATCCTACCTACAAAATATTTGCCCAGACTAATATCTTCTTGCACTTCTTCCATATTTTATCCCAGTAGTCTCACAGTTTTAGGTTACATTAAAATTTTTAATCCACTTTTACTTTGATATTTGTAGCAGTCTAGCTTCATTCTTCTACACATAAATATACAGTTTTCACAGTGCTATTTACTGAAAAGCCTATCCTTTCCTCAGTGGACGTTCTGGCGCCTTTGTCAAAAACCAGTTGAATGTAAATACTTGGGTTTATTTCTGGGTTCTTTATTCTGGTCTATTGGTCTATGTATCTGTTTTTGAGCCAGGAACATGTGGTTTTGGTTATTATACCTTTGTAGTTTATTTTGAAGTCAGGTAATGTGATGCCTCCAGCTTTGTTCTTTTTGTTCGGGCTTGTTTTGGCTATTTGGGGTCTTTTGCGAGACATCAAATGAAATTCCATATGAATTTTAGATTTTTTTTCTATTTTTGTGAAAAAATGTCATGGGTATTTTGATAGGAATTGCATTGAATCTGTAGGTGGTTAGTATGGTCATGTTAACAATATTTATTCTTCCAATCTATAAACATGGAATGAAATTCCATTATTTTGGTGTGCTCTCTTCAATTACTTTCATCACTTCTTTGTAGTTTTCATTGTAAAAGTTTTTATCTCCTTAGGTAAATTTATTCCTAGGTATTTTGCTTTTAATTTTTATAGCCTGTGTAAATAAAATTGTTTTCTTTATTTCTTTTTTAGCTAGTTTGTTATTGGGATTTAGAAATACTACTGAAATTTGTATGCTGATGTTGTATCCTGCAACTTTACTGATTTGTTTATCAACCCTAATTGTGTTCTAGTGGAGTCTTTAGGTTTTTCTATATATATATTTATATTTTAAATGAAGAGAGATGATTCAACTTCCTCTTTTCCAGTTTGTATGCCCTTTAATTCTTTCTATTAATTCTTTCTATTGCTTAATTTCTCTGGTTAGGACTGTCAATAATATGTCAAATAAAAGTATGAATCTTGGCGTCTTTGTCTTGTTCTCGTTCTTACAGGAAAAGTTTTTCCCCATCAGGATGATGTTAGCTGTGGGGGTTTTCATATATGGCCTTTACTGTATTTAGATATATTCCTTCCATATCTAATTTACTGAGAGTTTTTATCATGAAGAAACATTTAATTTTATAATTTTTTTCCACATCTATTGAGATGATCATATGGCTTTTGTCCTTCATTCCACTGATGTGGTGTATCACATTTACCAATTTGCATGTGTTGAATCATCCTTGCATCTCTGTGACAAATCCCACTTAATGATATATAGTCTTTTCGATGTGCTGCTGTATTTATTTTACTAATATTTGATTCAGGGGTTTTGCACCTATGTTCATCAGGAATATTGCCCTGCAGTTTTCTTTTGTTTGTTTGTTTGTTTGTCTGTGTCTGGTTTTGGTATCAGGATAATGCTGGCCTTGGAAAATAAGTGAGAAAAAGTTCTCTCCCCTTGGGGAAGCTGTGGCACAATAATCACTTGAAACCAGGAGGCTGAGGTTACACTGAGCCAAGATCATGACACTGCACTCCAGCCTGGGCGACAGAGTAAGATTCAGTCTAAAGAAAAACAAAACAAAACAAAACAAACAAAACAAAAGAGTTCTCTCCTCTTTAATTTTTTTGGAATAGTGTGAGAAGAATTTTTGTTACTTCTTTTTTTGAAAGTTTGTTAAAATTCATCAGTGAAGCTATTCCGTCCTCAACTTTTCTTTGTTGGCTGACTTTGTATTACTGATTTAATCTTGTTACTGATTATTGGTTGTTGAAGTTATCTATTTCTTCTTGGTTCTCTCTTAGTAAGTTATAAGTATACAGGAATGTATCAGTTTCTTCTAGTTTTTCCAATTTGTTGGCATGCAGTCTTTCCTAATGGCCTTAAGTTCCTATGTATTTCTGTGTTATTTGTTGTAATATCTTCATGTATGTTTCTAATTTTGTTTATTTTAGTCTTCCCTTTTATTTCTTACTTAGTCTGGTGAATAGTTTGCCAATTTTGTTTATTTTTTCAGAAAACTAATTTTGTTTTCTTGATCTTTTGCATTTTAACAACGGTTTGGTTATGCTCTGATCTTTACTATTTCTTTCCTTCTAATAATTAAGGGTTTTGTTTGTTCTTGCATCATTAGCTTATTTATTTGAAATATTTCTTTCTTGATGTTGGTGTTTATTGCTGTAAAATTTTCTCTTAGTACTGCTTTTGCTATATTCAATATATTTTGGTATGCCATCTTTCTATTTTAATAATCAGCATCAGTGGTGTTTCAGAATGTCTGAGTGGTCTAGGCGGTGGTTGTTGGTGGAAACTGTTAGATGGTTTTGATGGTATCAGGGAAACTGGGCAAGCTAGTCTTCAGTTTCTGGTGGAGCATGACATGCACATAGTAGATCCACTACTAGAGGGGGTGGGATTGTCACCAGCAGTGTTGACAAGTCCCAGTTGGTCCTGCTCTCAGACTCTGGGGAGCACACATGTCTGCTTTCTATGTCTTAAGAGAAACCTCCTTGCTTTGATGAACTGCCTGCTTTCCACGGTGTAGGGCACTGTGTGGACTTGGGTGCTGGTGCCATGACTGCAACACCAGGTCCAGCTGTTGCTGTGCCACTGCAGCCCTCTGAGTGGATGTGGTGAGATGCTAAGCAGGGCCACATTTATGCTGAGATGCTGGAACTGTTGGGTCCCAGGGGAGGAGGCACTCAGGTGGTTGCTCTTCTCTCAGAAGGGTGCCATGTTGCAGCAGCCTGTATTCCAGTGAATGAGGATGCCGCAGCATAAATTTTCTCTCTAAAACAATCACATGGACTCCGGTCACTCTCTATACTAGACTCATGGCCTGTAAAGACTGTGGATCCTATAGCTAGGATTGCAGGCATCTCTGTTGGAAACATGGACTACTGGGGATCGCCTGCTTACCTTTTTCCCACAATGGGGAATCCCTCTCGAGGGCAAATTTAAACCCAAGTAGCACTTCACTTCCCTCTGAATGCTGCCATCACGAGTTTCTGTGCCTCAGAAGATCTTCATCTGTTCCTTGTTAAATTGCAGTATATTCCTTTAAACACTCTATTAACTTGTGATTATCTATTTGTTATCTTGGTCCTTCTTTTTGTAGGAGTTAGGTGTTGGGTGCCTCTAGTCAACCATCTTTATCCAGAAAACATCTTGATCACTTTGTAATTTCAGCTTCTAGTCTCTGTTCTCCCTGTAACTACCCTGACTGCTATCTCCACAAACATTGGTTTTTCAAACCATTACTCCAATATTGTGATAGAGTCTACTATCCATTCAATATGCCATTGTTTGAGTATCATTGTACAGGCTTAATATCTACCATTTATAACTAAAATACTGCTCACAAATAAAGTTCAACCATACTTCCCTGATTATTTCCTTTATACATCTTTTTTTCTGCTGACCTCTTAAATGACATGTAATATAGGGTTCCATTTTCTTCTATATTACACAGATAGTACATATCTAAACATCTTTACCACTTATATTTCATGAAGATCTCTGGGAATAGCGCTAGGCTCTGTTTTAGTCAAAATATTACCCAATCAAATCAATTATTAAATTTTGTCAATTATACCTCCTGAATAGCTCCTCTCCAATCCTAATGCAAGCTGTTTAGTTTATATATTCACCATCTCTCACTTGGCCATTTATAGTTTCCTCAGTTATCTCTCTTCCACTAGTGACAGCTCTCATCTCTTCCTGCATCTATATCACTGCTGGAGTTAGATTCCTGAAATGAAAATCTTGATACATGGGTACCACACTGACACTTTTCAATAGTTCTTGTAACCTTCAGATAGGAGTTCAAGCTTCTTCATATTGTGTGTAGGCCCTGCTATCAGAATCCTGCCTGCCACTTCAATTACATATATTACCACATGCTCCTATCACTTGGGTCCAAGAGAATCAGATCCTAATTGTTCTATGTCTGCCTCATGTGATTTTGTGGCTCTGTGCTTTGTCTTAAACACTCCAGGTGTCTGAAACCCCCTCAGATTCCTCATGTACATGGTAGGCTCTTCTCCATCAATAACAATTATACTTAGGAACCACTAACTATTTGCACAATTTCCTAACTTCCTAGATATATTAGTCCATTCTCAGGCTGCTAATATGAACATATCCAAGATAGGGTAATTTATAAAGAAAAAGAGGTTTAATGGACTCACAGTTCTATATGGCTGCAGAGGCCTTACAATCATGGTGAAAGGCAAAGAAGTAGCAAAAGCACATCTTACATGTGGCAGGCAAAAGAGAGTGCAGGGGAACTACCCTGTATAAAACCATCAGATCTTAGGAGATTTATTAACTATCATGAGAACAGCACAGGAAAAACGCACATGATTCAATTACCTGCCATTGGGTCCCTACAATAACATGTGGGGATTCTGGTAGCTATAATTCAAGATGAGATTTGGGTGGGGGCACAGCCAAATCATATTATTAGATAAATATATTTACATCCTTCTCTCTCTAGGCATTCAACTTACTTCTACTATGGCCTGAGTTTTACTATAATTATTTGTTTATTTAATTTTCACTGTACTGTAGTGTAAGCCATTGCGTTAGTCTGTTCTCACAATGCTATATAGACATACCGAGGACTGAGTAATTCATAAATAAAAGAGGTTTAATTGATTCACAGTTCCGTGGGTTGTACAGGGCTCTGTTTCTGGGGAGGCATCAGGAAACTTGCAATCATGCCAGAAGGTGAAAGGGAAAGCAGGCATATCTTCCCATGCCTGGCAGGAGAGAGAGAGAGAGAGAGAGAGAGAGAGAGAGTAAAGGGGGAGGTGCTATGCACTTTCAAACAACCAGATCTCATGAGAAGTATATCATGAGAACAGCAAAGTGGAAGTCTGCCTCATGATTCAATGACCTGCCAGATCCCACCTCCCACACTGGTGAATACAATTCAACATGTATCATTCTGCCCCTGGCCCCTCCCAAATCTTTTTTTTTTTTTTTAAGTACTCCATTAATTTTCTTTCATTTCTACATATCTGGTTGTCAATTTAACATGGAAGTTGCTTGGCTCAAGGCAATATTCGGCAAACAGGTGATATTCAATTATGAATAAAAGGCATATTTCATACTAATGAGCACAGAGGAAATAGGTACTTGGATATGTTACAAAACAATTGTGGCACTTTCAACATATCAAAATTTAGAATAAATTCTAACTCCTAGGACTCTTTTGTTATAATCCACTGTGAACTCTGAGAGGTAAATTAATGGATATCTCAAGGTCATTTTCAAACTAAGAGTTGAAAAAAATGTAAGCACATCCTTTAAAATATCAATGTAACTTTTTCTTGTATTCTGTTGTCTGTAAATTGATTGCGTAGCTTCAACATTTCCTAAGCTTTATATTTCAGGGCAATTTTTAGAGAATTGGCATCCTGAAACATGGTGAAGGCACTTCATTAGGCTTATCTTATGTCGTTTTCACATCATTCCTTCCCACCAGTCCCCAAAATCTTAACTCATTCCAGTATTAACTCAAAAGTCCATAGTCCAAAGTCTCATCTGAGACAAGGCAAGACACTTCTTGTCTATGAGCCTGTAAAATAAAAAATAAGTTAGTTACTTCCAAGATACAATGGAGGCACATGCATTAGGTAAATGCTCCCATTTTAAAAGGGATAAATTGTCCAAAATGAAGGGGCAACAGGCCCCATGCAAGTCTGAAACCCAGCAGGGCAGTCACTAAATCTTAAAGCTTCAAACTAATCTCCTTTCACTCCATGTCTCACATCCAGGACATGCTAATTCAAGTGGTGGGCCCCCAAGGCCTTGGGCAGCTCTGCCCCTGTGGTTCTGCAGGGTACAGCCCCCACAGCTGCTTTCACAGGCTGGTATTGAGTTCCTGCAGCTTTGCCAGGCTCACAGTGCAAGCTGTTGGTGAATCTACCATTCTCAGAGCTGAAGGATAGTAACCCTTTTCTCACAGCTCCACTAGGTAGTGCCCCAATGAGTACTCGATGTGGGGGCTCAAATTCCACATTTCCCCTTTGCACTGCCCTAGTGGAGGGTCCCCATGATTTCTCCACACCTGCAGCAGACTTCAGCCTGGACATCCAGGTGTTCTCATACACCCTCTGAAATCTAGGCGGAGGCTCTGAAGCGTCAACTCTTGTCCTCTGCACACTGTCAGGCCCAACACCACATGGAAGCCACCAAGGCATGGGACTTTCACCCTTGAAACCAATGGCCTGAGCTGTATCTTAACCCTTTTTAGCCTCGGCTGGAGCTGGAGCAGCTGTGATGCACACGTTCAAACAGCCAGATCTTGTGAGAAGTCTGTCAGGAGTACAGCAAAGGGAAAGTCTGCCCCATTATTCAGTTACCTCCTTCCAGGCCACACCTTCAACACTGAAGATCACGACCCAACATGAGATTTGGGTTGGGACACAGAGCCAAATCATATCAGCCATCTGTCTCTAGGGTAAGGAGTGGATATCTTTTCTTAAGTACCTAGGATGCAAAATGACTGACAAAAAGATGGTATTCATTTATTGAATACCATCTTTTAACTAAAATATAGTATGTTTACCTCCTCATGTTTACATCATTTGACTATTCACTAATATTTACTATTTGTAAGCACAAGAAGAATCAAAATAACAAAGTTTGAGTCCCGGTTGTATGATACAAATTCAACTTCCTTTGGTCTCTGTCTGCCCACTTGTTACATGTAGATATTGATTTTTCTTACCTTACAAGGTTTTTCTACTGATAATATCCTTAAACAACATATTACAGTACCTCCAAGGCAGGTACTCAGTAGATGCTTCCTACTTCTATCCTGCCTTGTATATTGCCTCAATAGTCAACCACTAGATTTTCTTTGTGATACTAAAACGCCTTTAATACAAAAACGTTTATATAAAGTAGAATAAAAAGCAAACTACTACCTTTTGTAAGTTGAACACTGCAAGGTACTCTATATTGAATAAAGACTCACAGAACTAAGCATTTCTAAGATATTTGAAAACTAAAACATCAGCCTTGTGGGCCAATCAGCCTATTCTGTATGTGCAGGCATTTATTTTAGAGAAACTCACAGTGCAATAATTACCTATTCACTTTAACAGCCTTGGCCGTAGCTACTACTGAATCGATGTAAGTTAATGTAGCTTATAGAATTTTTTCTCTTAGTTAGCTTTCTTCTAAAACAGTGAAAGATAATGAGTAATAGAAGATAAAAGCACAAATACGTTGAAATATATACAAAGAAAAACACTTTATCCTCTCACACTAAATATGCAGTAAATGATGCAAAACAATAAGTACATTTTGCACACTACTTTTTGGAGGCACCAAATTTAGAAATAAATCCAAGATATGACTAATACCATGAATTTAGCTAGATTTTAATGCCAGAATAAGAAACGTACCGTAGAGGAAAATTTCCAACCTTAGCAAACATAACTCTAAGTTGCTTTCTCTTCTGAGTTTTTGCTTCTAACTCAGTGTTTTTATTTCTGTGGTAAGTATGCTACCTTTTTTATTCAGCTGGAGAGTCATGGCGTCAAACTCCTTGAATTATGGACATTAGAGACTCTCGGAAAGTCACAAACAGTAGATTACCAGAAAGAAAGAAGATGTCTTTCATTTGAACCTATATTTAACAGTAAAGTGAAAATAATTATCTTAATATTCAACGTAAAACAAAATAAAGTATTGCCTGGTAAAATTCATTTTGGCATGACAATATTAGAGATTAAGGTATTATCTGTCAGTCTTGGTGATATAAATAAATAAAAGAATGATAAGTAGGTTCACTCCCCCACCAATATGTTAAAAAATAAACAAACAGTAAAGCAATCTGCAATTAGAAAACATTAAAAGTTATCTGTACCAATAAATGATTTATCGATTTTTAAAATACATTATTCAAGTCACTCATTGAGGATAGAACTGGCCTGTCACACATCTATGGAAACAAATGAGAAAGAATGACAGAAAAGCGTCAGTTTTCACAAGTTTGGTCGCTTTGTGAAATATCAAGTATGCTTACATGAGATAGAAGTCAGCAGAACCATAAATAAAATATAGCATTATTGATCATGATGAGGCTTTTTTCACTATGGACAATGTTTTTGAAAAATAATCAATAATGTCATTTAAATTCAAAATTACCTCAGTGTTACACATTCAGATATAAATAATGAATTGTTGAAAAAAATCTTTGTATGCACATCTTACCACAATAAAATCAAAGTGAACTCTATAAAAGCACTAAAATATTAGAAAGAATATAAGAAATTTATAATTTACTAGATTATGCATATGTATGTGTGTGTATATATGTACATATATACATATATATACACATATATAAAAATATTAAATTAACTGGTATTTTGAATTTAAGTTTAAAAATAATATTCCACATTAATACAGATAAATAATATAATGTAAAACTACATGCCCATTAGCTTAACAATTGTTCACATTTTTTCATATTTATATCTTTTATTTATGATAAAATATTTAAATTATTGACATTATGAATTTGATCAGTAAGGTACTATTTCTCTAAATAAATATGGACATTTTAGGCCTAACCACAATACCCTATTACATCTAACAAAATTAACAATTATGACAACATGAAAGCATTAATTTATCAATCTAATTGAATAAACATTTTGTATTCAAATTCCCAGATTGACACACTTAATTGTCTCCTCACTCTATATTTCCCATAAAATGGAGGTTTAATTTAAAGCCTTTTTTTGACTGAAGTGAAACACTGTTGGCAAGAATACCTCATAGGTGAAAGTTATGCAATATTTTGTTGTGGCATTCAGAGGAAGCTAATCACCAAGTGAGGTTGTGGATGGTTTTATTCATCCCTTGCAAAGTTCCACTTGTTTCCCTTAACAGTCAAAATATTGAATGATGTGATTTTTGTTTATGTCCTGAGAACATATATTTTATCCATAAATTCATACTGTAATTATCAAAATAGTAATTTTCTTTTTTTTAATTAATGAAAATAGGGATACAAGTCATCAAAATCTCAGGAATGCAGCTAATGCAATGCTAAAGGGAAGTTTTATAGTGCTAAATGTCTTCATCAAGAAGTTTAAGAGATCTTAAATTAACAGTCTAACATTGCACCTAACAGTACTAGAAAAAAAGAACAAATCAACTCAAAAGCTAACAGAAGAAAAGATAACTAAAATTAGAAAAGAACTGGACAAAATTGAGATGCAAACATCCATACAAATATCAATAAAATCAATAGTTGGTTCTTCAAAAGAATTGACAGGACGATAGATTGCTAGCTATATCAACAAGTAAAAAGGAAGAGAAAGTCCAAACAAGTACAATCAGAAATGACAAAGATAAACTTGCAACAAATTTCAAAATTACAAAAGATCCTCAGAGACCATTATGAACAGTTCTATGTACACAAATTATAAAATCCAGAGGAATTTAATAAATTCCTGGAAACATACGACCTTCCAAAGTTGAACCAGGAAGAAAGTGAAGCCTTCAACAGACTAATAACAAGTTCTGACATTGAATCAGTAATTTAAAAACTACCAACCAAAAAGAGCCCTGGATCAGATGGATTCTCAGCCAAATTATATTACATGTACAAAGAAGAACTGATATCAATCCTATTGAAACTATCCCAAAACACTGGGAAGGAAGGGGTTTTCCTTAACACATTCTATGAAAATAGCATCAGCCTGATACAAAAATCTGGCTGAGAGAGAACAAAAAATAATTTTAAGCCAATACTCCTGATAAGCATAGATTCAAGTCTTCAACAAAATAATAGTAGATTGAATCCATCAGCACATCAAAAAGTTAATACACCACAATCAACTAGGTTTTATTCCTGGTATGCAAGGCTGGGTCAGCATATGCAAATCAATAAATGTGGTTCACCATATAAACAGAATTAAAAGCAAAACCCAGATGATCATGTCAATAGATGCAGAAAAACTTTCCATAAAATCCAACATGCCTTCCTGATAGAAACCCTGAACAGACTGGGCGCTGAAGGATCATGTCTCAAAATAATGAGAACATTCTAGGACAAACTAAGAGTCAACATCATACTGATTGAGTAAAAGCTGAAACCATTCTCCTTGAGAACTGGAACAAGACAGGAATGCCCATTCTCACTACTCTTCTTCAACATGGTGCTGGATGTCCTAGCCAGAGCAATCAGGCAAGAGAAACAGATAAAAGGCATCCAAATAGGAAAAGAAGAGATCGAACTTTTGCTCTTCATCAATGATATAATTATATCCTACAAAACCCTAAAAACTCCACCAAAATGTTCCCAGAGCTGATAAAAGACTTCAGTAAAATTTTAGGATATAAAATCATTGTAAAAATACTAGTTGCATTTTCATACACCTATAAAGTTCAAGCTGAGAGTAAATTTAGGAACATAATCCTATTTACAGTATTCACACAACAAATGAAATACCTAGGAATACAGCTAATCAAGGAGGTGAATGATCTCTACAAAGAGAACTTAAAAACATTGATGAAATAAATCAAAGATGACACAAACAAGTGGAAAAATATTCCATTCTCATTGATTATAAGAATCAATATTATTTAAATGGCCATAATGTTCAAAGTAATTTACAGACTCAACACTATTCCTGTCATACATGAATGTCAATTTTCAAAGAATTAGGAAAAAATATTCTAAATTTAATATGGAACCAAAAACGTGCTCAAATAACCAAGTCAATCCTAAATAAAAAGAACAAAGCCAGAGGCATCACACTATTGACTTCAAACTATACTATAAAGCTACAGTAACCAAAACAGCATGGTACTGGTATGAAAGCAGACACATAGACGAAGGAAACAGAATAGAGAGCCCAGGAATAAAGCCACACACCATGACCATCCGATCTTTTGCAAAGCTGACAAAAACAAACAACAAGGAAAGAACTCTCAATAAATCTCAATAAATGGCAGAGGGATAGCTGGCTAACCATATGTGGAAGAATGAAACTGGAACCCTACCTTTCATCATATACAAAAATTAACTCAAGATCAATTAAAGATTTAAATAGTAAACTTCAATGTGAGATCTACTTATATAAATGCTTATAATAAAAATCCTAGAAGAAAACTGAGAATACCTTTCTCATCATCAGCCTTGGTGAAGAATTTTAGCCAAGTCCCCAAAAGCAATTGGAACAAAAATAAAAATTCACAAGTGGGACTTAATTAAACTAGAGAGTTTCTGCACAGCAAAAGAAAATTTTCAAGAGTAAATATAAAACCTATATAATGGAGAATATATTCAGAATCTATACATCCAACAAAAGTCTAACAATTAGAATCTATAAGGAACTTAAACCAACAAACAAAAAACAATCCCATTAAAAAGTGGGCAAAGGACATGAACAGACACTTCTCAAAACACATAAACACAAAAGAACAACAAACATGAAAAAATGCTCATAATCATTAATTCTCAGAGAGATGCCAGTCAAAACCACAGTGAGATACCATCTCACAAGAGACAGAATAGCTGTCATTGAGAAGTCAAAAAATAATAGATGCTGGTGAGACTATGGAAAAAAGGAATGCTTATAATACACTGTTGGTGTAAATATAAATTCTTTCAGCTACTGTGGAAAGCACGTTGTAGATATCTCAAAGAACTTAAAACAGAGTTACCATTTGACCCAGCAATCCCATTACTGGGTATATAACCAAAAGAAAATAACTCATTCAACCAAAAAGAAGCATGCCCTCATGTTCATCAGTGAGCTATTCACAATAGAAAAGACAAGGAATCAACCCAGGTGCCCATCAGTGGTAGACTAGAATAAAAAATGTGCTACATATACATCATGGAATACTATGCAGCATAAAAAAAGAATGAAATCATGTCCTTTACAGCAACATGGATGAAACTGGAAGTCATAATCCTAAAGGAATTAACACAGGAACAGAAAACCAAATATCTCATTTTCTTACTTACAAGTGGAAGTTAAACATTGAGTACACATGTACAGAAAGATGGGAAAATAGACATTGCAGATTACTAGAGAGGGGAGGGAGGAAGCTGACCATGGGTTGCAAAACTACCTATTGGATACTGTTCTCACTATCTGGGTGACAGGATCTATACCTCCCAGAGCCTCAGCGTCATACAATATGTCCACGTAACAAACCTGCACATGTACCACTTGAATCTAAAATAAAAGTTGAAATTATTTAGAAATGGTGGTTTTCTAAATCTATCTTTCCCTCACATTTATTAGACAATGTTCTTTCATAAAGAAGAGCTTTCCAATATTAAATAAAGCTATATGATTACTGCATAATATAGTGTTTCCTAGAAATAATTATTTTTTTCCATTTATTTCTTTATATATATGTGTGTGTGTGTGTGTGTGTGTGTGTGTGTGTGTGTGTGTGTGTGTGAACGTGACAGGGTCTTGCTGTGTCACCCATGCTATAGTGCAGTGGCGCAATCATAGCTCACTGCAGCCTCCATTTCCTGAGTTCAGGAAATCCTCTCACCTCACCTCAGCCCCCCAAGTAGCTGGGATGACAGGGGCACACCACCATACTTTGCTTTTTTTCTTTTAATTTATAATCTTTTGTAGAGATAGGGTCTCACTATGTTACCCAGGTTGGTCTACAACTCCTGGGCTCAAGTGATGCCCAGCCTTCCAAAATGCTGAGATTATAGGCATGGGCCTTTTCAGTCACTTTCAATTAACATTATTCTGTGTCAGATGACATGATTGTATATTTAGAAAACCCCATTGTCTCAGCCCAAAATCTCCTTAAGCTGATAAGCAACTTCAGCAAAGTCTCAGGATACAAAATTAATGTGCAAAAATCACAAGCATTCTTATACACCAGTAACAGACAAGCAGAGAGCCAAATCAGGAATGAACTTCCATTCACAATTGCTTCAAAGAGAATAAAATACCTAGGAATCCAACTTACAAGGGATGTCAAGGACCTCTTCAAGGAGAACTACAAACCACTGCTCAGTGAAATCAAAGAGGACACTAACAAATGGAAGAACATACCATGCTCATGGATAGGAAGAATCAATATCGTGAAAATGGCCATACTGCCCAAGGTTATCTATAGATTCAATGCCATCCCCATCAAGCTACCAATGAGTTTCTTTACAGAATTGGAAAAAACTGCTTTAAAGTTCATATGGAACCAAAAAAGAGCCCGCATTGCCAAGACAATCCTAAGTCAAAAGGACAAAGCTGGAGGCGTCACGCTACCTGACTTCAAACTATACTACAAGGCTACAGTAACCAAAACAGCATGGTACTGGTACCAAAACAGAGCTATAGACCAATGGAACAGAACAGAGTCCTCAGAAATAATACCACACATCTACAGCCGTCTGATCTTTGATAAACCTGAGAGAAACAAGAAATGGGGAAAGGATTCCCTATTTAATAAATGGTGCTGGGAAAATTGGCTAGCCATAAGTAGAAAGCTGAAACTGGATCCTTTCCTTACTCCTTATACGAAGATTAATTCAAGATGGATTAGAGACTTAAATGTTAGACCTAATACCATAAAAACCCTAGAAGAAAATCTAGGTAGTACCATTCAGGACATAGGCATGGGCAAGGACTTCATGTCTAAAACACCAAAAGCAATGGCAGCAAAAGCCAAAATTGACAAATGGGATCTCATTAAACTAAAGAGCTTCTGCACAGAAAAAGAAACTACCATCAGAGTGAACAGGCAACCTACAGAATGGGAGAAAATTTTTGCAATCTACTCGTCTGACAAAGGGCTAATATCCAGAATCTACAAAGAACTCAAACAAATATACAAGAAAAAAACAAACAACCCCATCAAAAAGTGGGCAAAGGATATGAACAGACATTTCTCAAAAGAAGACATTCATACAGCCAACAGACACATGAAAAAATGCTCATCATCACTGGCCATCAGAGAAATGCAAATCAAAACCACAATGAGATACCATCTCACACCAGTTAGAATGGCCATCATTAAAAAATCAGGAAACAACAGGTGTTGGAGAGGATGTGGAGAAATAGGAACACTTTTACACTGTTGGTGGGATTGTAAACTAGTTCAACCATTATGGAAAACAGTATGGCGATTCCTCAAGGATCTAGAACTAGATGTACCATATGACCCAGCCATCCCACTACTGGGTATATACCCAAAGGATTATAAATTATTCTACTACAAAGACACATGCACACGTATGTTTATTGCGGCACTATTCACAATAGCAAAGACTTGGAAGCAACCCAAATGTCCATCTGTGACAGACTGGATTAAGAAAATGTGGCACATATACACCATGGAATACTATGCAGCCATAAAAAAGGATGAGTTTGCGTCCTTTGTAGGGACATGGATGCAGCTGGAAACCATCATTCTTAGCAAACTATCACAAGAAGAGAAAACCAAACACCGCATGTTCTCACTCATAGGTGGGAACTGAACAATGAGATCACTTGGACTCGGGAAGGGGAACATCACACACTGGGCTTATCATGGGGAGGGGGGAGGGGGGAGGGATTGCATTGGGGAGTTATACCTGATATAAATGATGAATTGATGGGTGCTGACGAGTTGATGGGTGCAGCACACCAACATTGCACAAGTATACATATGTAACAAACCTGCACATTATGCACATGTACCCTAGAACTTAAAGTATAATAAAAAAATAAATAAATAAATAAATAAATAAATAAATTCCATAACCTTAAAAAAAAAAAACAAAAAACATTATTCTGTGTAAAAATATGGCACAATAGTCACATCAAATGGTGAAAATGTATGCTTAGTCTGATTGTGCTTTCTCTTATTTTTAAATAATGATGATTTCATAGACTTATATATCTATTTACATTTTTCAATTAATTCTAGCATTTATTCTGTTTTTTAAATTACTGAAATTTAGCATAGAAATAGAAAAATACACATATCGCTTAATGAGTTTTTGCAAAGTATGACACCTGTGTAACACCCAGATCAAGAAACAGAACCTTGGAAGCATCTCAAAAGTCTCTCTCATCCTCCATCTAGCCACCTCCCCCAAATACTTACTAAAATCACAAATTGGTTTTGCCTGCTTTTGAAATGTATGAACATGAAAAATGTCAACCTGTAATACCTTGTCTCTGGGTCACTTCACTCAACATTGTATTTATCATATGTATTCGTATTTGGGGATATAGTTGTGATTTTTTGTTTTATTATGGCAGTCTCATTTCATTGTTTTAAATATGTAACAAATTTACCTATCCACACTACTCTTGTTGGGATTTTGTGTAGCTTCCATATTTGGGTGATTGTAAATATGGTGCTATTAATATTTTCGTATGCATCTTTTGTTTGATAGATGTGTGTTTTTCTATTATGCATATGCAAAATGTAGATATCTATTTTATATGCATGCAAATATGTACACAGATGTGTGTGTACATTTCAGTACTGTCATTAACACTATATAAGTTCGAGTTCTGTATCCTTACCAGCTTACTATAAGATTGTCTTTCTTATTGATTTACAAGCTGCTTATAATGCTGAGTAAAAGTCTTATTAAGATATACATATGAGAATATCCCTACACATACACTCACACACATTAACAGTGCTTCTTTTTCATTGTTAACAATATTACAACCTTCATATAATCCAATATTAAAAGTTTTCCCTCACAGTTTCTTTTTGTGTATGTGTTCCTACTCTGTGTTCATGAAGTATTGTCTTACATTTTTTATTTAAAAGCTCTACTGATTTGCCATTCACATTTAGTTGTGAAATATCTGTAATTAATTTGTTGTTTTATAAATATGTATCACTGGATTTATTAATATTTTTAGGATTTCCTGCTTTCTATTTAATCAATTTGTATGTTTGTTTTTTATTTCTCTTGAGTAAATACCTAGAAGTGGAATTGTTCTGTCAATGTTTAACTATATAAATTCAGTCAAACTGTTTTCCAAAGTGATTGTGCCATTTAGGGTTCCAACAGAAACATAGGACAGCTTCAGTCACTACCAACTCTCATCAAAATGTTGCATTGTAAGTCTTACACATTTCCATGATTCTAGTAGATATACAATAGTATTTAATTGTGGTTTTAATTGGCATTTCTTTAACAAATAAT
Source organism: Colobus angolensis palliatus (assembly GCF_000951035.1). Classification (NCBI taxonomy): domain Eukaryota; kingdom Metazoa; phylum Chordata; class Mammalia; order Primates; family Cercopithecidae; genus Colobus; species Colobus angolensis. The sequence goes on from NW_012111364.1 coordinate 7,119,707, forward strand.
AATGTTGTGTCTTTTTATATACTCGTCATTTGTTTATAGTTTGCTGCCATACCTATTTAAATATTTAGTCCATCTTTTCGTGAGGTTGTTTCTGTTCAAACTCTCGAATCCCCAGACTCAAGCTATCCTCTTCTCAGCATCCTTAGTAGCTAGGACTGTAGGCATATGCCACCACGCCTGGCTAATTGAACTGCCATTTTAGTTTGAAAGATTAAAGCCTATTTTGAACTTGCTCAAGGTACATTTGAATATCTATATTCATATCTATATGAAATAGAGTTTTAGCACTATTTTATGTTCTCTGAATAGAACTACTTTATATATACACATAATAACATATAATATATATTATATTTTATATATGTAAGTACTTATATATAGTATATATACACATACTATTTGTACATATACCATATATATAAGTGCATCTATCTATCTATCTATCTATCTATCTATCTATCTATCTATCTATCTATATATGTTCTTTGTACTCCGTGGACTTTCTTTTTAGAAAAATTAAAATTTGATGAAGTATAAATTATCAACATTTCCACTTATAATCAGTACTCTTTGTCTCAAAATATTTGCTTGGAACAACTTCTTAAGATTTTCAGATTTCTTACGCTTTTGATATACAAATTTTGTAACTAGAATTTTTTAGTTGTTTTTGGCAGAAACGTTGGCTTACTGCCAACACCGCTTTCTACCCAAGAGAAGAATTAATTTTCTTGGTTCTTAGATTTTCTATTATGCATAATACTTAATAGGAAGCTCTTTGAAAGAAACAAATTCTCCACCAGTTTTATATTTTATTGTTAAATAGTTATTATTTCATACCTGAGATTATATGACTAGATATTCAAAAGATATTCAAGTGTACCTTGAGCAAGTTCAAACTAGGCCTTGATATTTCAAACTAAAATGCCAGTTTAATTAGCCAGGCATTCTGGAGTCCTAGCTACCACAGTGGCTGAGGAGCAGATAGCATGAGCCTGGGAGCTCAAGGCTGCAGTGATCCATGATCACCCCAGTGCACTCCAGCCTGGGTGACAAAGTGAGACTTTGTCTCTAAATAAATAAATAAATAAATAAATAAATAAGTTCAAAGTGAGGTTCAAGACAAGTTTCTTTCCACAGGTTTCCTATAGACTATAAAATATAATGTTGATAAAAATTGAAGAAACAATGTAGTAAACAAGTAAAATAATAAAATATAACCATTCCAGTAGATACACCAAGAGATTCTACCCAGTTGCCTGATAGTCACACTTCTGAACTGCAGAACCAAATATGTGGGGATTCTAACCAAACTCTAGCATCATTTCTTTAAGATTCAATAAAGGTTATTCTCATTATAGTAAGAAATATTACAGAATTATTCATGGTTTCAATGATAAAGTGAAAAAGAAAAGATTCTCTTAGTGTCTTTTGACTCAACCATTTGATGTTTTGTATTTCCACTCTTTTCCTTTATCTGTAGTACTTGGAAAACCGTACTTAATTTCTGTATATCAAGGTTTGTAGCAGTAATGTAAGTAATAAAAACAGTAAACAATGGTCATGTTTATTATTATTATTAGATAAGATAGAGAAAAACAATAAAGTGAATAAGTTAATTTGATGTGACACACATAAAATACTGGGTTTAGTTGTTTTTTTAACTACCAGACATGATTTAGCTTTTAAATCTGGCCATTTCCACACTATAACATCTAGGTAAGAGTCCATCTGACAAAAGATATTAATATTTTGAATCTGAATTAGAAACATATCACATATCTATGTGAACAGTTCATTTAGTTTATGTGTAATGTAGATATTCAAGAAAATGCTAAAAAAAAAAATAGCCTGCTCTTGGGTATACTCATGTGTAATCTTTTCAGAGCAATGTTCTAGAGGCTAGCAATTACTCCCTATCATAACCATAGTCCTCTGAAAATCAGTAAAAAAAATTTTTGGTAATGTTTCTAATTCTATCTCTGCTTAAAACCCCATCAAGAAAAGAATTCAGAGCATTCATGAAAATATGTGGAAATTTTCATTAGTGAGGATTAGGTTTAGGTGCATATAAAATAATAACAATAATATCTTAGTTTAAACACATTAGAATTTATTCTCTCATGTTAAAAGTAAAACAACTACCAAACCCCACAAACAAATAAACAAATTAGCAAGCAGTGCTGGGATAATATGATAGCTGTATGAAGTCATTCCACTCTTTTTACCTCTACTATAGTGACTTCCACACTCAAGGTTACAGCACAGACTAATACAGCTAAAAGAGCCATAATATCCTGTTCTTCCAGGAATGAGGGAGGAATAGGAGAAAGAGGAAAAGTACTTCACTAAAAGGAATGAGTTAAATGGTTAGGAAAATGTCTTGAACGGGCCTTCCTGGATGTTGCACCTAACGCTTCTGCTTATTAGACTATGCCTCATGGTCATACCCAATTGCAAAGGAAATTGGGAAGTACAGCCTGGGAAATGTGTCTGGGAAAAAATAGGACAAAACATAGAATAAAATTGATTTGATGTATAAAGTTATGTATTAGCTATAGTTGACCCCTTTGCCAGGGCACATTCATAAATATCCTTACTTCTATAGATGTTTCCATAAACACATTACCTCTCAAAACCCAGATTCTCTTTAAGTTGCTACTACTAGACCCAGATCTGGACCTGTGTGCAGCCTTCCCAATCAGCATCAACTGACTACCTATCTGGCTAAAGCTCATTGTTTTTACATTGATAGACAAGGAAGAACATGGCTCATTAAAACTTCCTTCTAGCATATTCATATATCAAAACATCATGTTGTACACCATAAATACAGACAGTCTTCGACTTAATAATGGTTCAATTTATGATTTTTCAACTTTACCATGGTGTGAAAGTTATTATAGTTCAATAGAAACCTTATATCAAATTTTTAATTTTGATATTTTCCTGGACTAGCAATACTTGCTGTCAATCCTGGACAGTGGCAGTGAGCCACATCTCCCAGTCAGCCACACAATCAGGATGGTAAACAACCAATATTTTATAGGGCGCCATGTTGTCAGTTGATTTTGCCCAACTGTAGGCTAATGTTAGCATTTTGAGCATATTTAAGGTTGGCTGGTCTAAGCTATGATATCCAGCAGGTTAGGTGTGTTAAATACATATTCCTCTTACAATACTTTCAATTTATAATGGATTTATTGGGACAACGCCATTATAAGTTGAAGACCAACTGTATATAAATTTTACTTGTTAATTAGGATTTTTTTAAAGCTCCCCTCTATATGAGAGAGAAATAAGATATATTCAAGAGTCTCTGGTTTCTGGCCAAGAAGAGTTTTGTCTCACTAACCATCAGTTACTTGATTATCCCCTAGCTTTGCTATCTAGAATGTTGTTTCTTGTGTATTATCCTCCATTGCCATATGAGAACTGGACAGTACATTATGTTTTTAGCAACCCACTTTCTCTAAGCACAGTGAAACTTGGGGTTCTGTAGAGGTTTGGCAGATACCATCTTCTGCAAGTTAGGATTGAGGCTTCTTCGACCACAGTTTCCTAAAAGTATTAATAAACTCAGAGTCTATACTGTTTTTGTCATCAAGTGTATGAATAACTACAAACAAACCCTTTATTGTGATGTAGTTTTAAGCTTGCTGTCTGAGATCTTTTCTTACTGTTTTTAGTGCTCTTACTATCCATCTATCATAACTTAATGGCCAACAACACAAAGCCTTCTGAAATAATAAGCAATGATGGGAAGTAAATATGAAATTAATCTGTCAGTAGGCTCAGAACCTTGTACAATAAACCACAAATTTTATCTGTTAAGGCTTCTACTAAATTTGCCAAGCCCCAAATTATGGCATTCTAAATTTCATATTACATAGATTTTGTATACAAGCTACATTTAGATATTTCCTGCCATTGCTTAAAATAAATTATTTTCCTGATCTAGAAATGACAGTTGTATGCAGATAAAGATGAGAGATTCCAGTGGCTTATTTCTTACATTAACAGCACCCTCTTCTATCAGTTTAATACGTTCAGTTTAAGAGATGGATTATCTTGTGGAGGATATGGAGTTGTTATGTCATCCAATTCTTGCTTCTTTCTTTTTTTTCACCACCAAGAATACTAGGGGTATTTCCCCTTTCCAGGTTACTTCTTTCTTTCCCAAAAGGAGTACTCTGTCAAGACTGCCACCTCTAACCTCTTTCTATTTTAAGATTGTTTTTCTTTATTCCCTCATATAAGAGTCATTAAACTATAGCCCAGGAACTAAACCCAGCCTACTGCCTGTATTGGTAAATAAAGTTATTGGAACACAGTCATGTTCACTTTATGTATTTTGTATGAATGCTTGCATGCTATAACAACAGAATTGAGTACTGCCAGAGACCATATAGCCTTCAAAGCCTCATAAATTTACTATCTGGTCTCTTGTGTAAAGAGGTTGGCAACCCCAACCTCTGTAAAGTTCACAACTTTACAGGTTAGTGAACCTGTCTTGCTGTTAAGTTACTGAATTGATATTCAGGTTTCACCAAGAGATGTTCCAGTATAAGACTGGATTTAGACCTCATTCCTGTGGGGAACAAAAGGGATGGCATCAGGCATTGAAATGTGCCTGTGAATATCATGGAAAGAAGAGCAGGTGTTGGAACCAGCAGGTTTATAGCTATATTCAAAATTTGCAGCCAGGTTCCCGATTCTATATTTTTCCCATAGTGACAAGGTATAGGGATCTTTTGGTGGCCCAGTTCTACAATGTGTCATTGGATGATTGCTTAGCTCATGAAAAAATTCCATATGTCATTTAATGCCTTGTAATAAATCATTTTCTACTTCAGCTATATGAAGTGGATTATATACTCTATAACTGAAGCTTGACCAATAAAGGGAACTGTAAATGTGGTCCATATAAAATTAAAAGTTGCTACATCGAACATATTTAGCAACAGAAAGCATGCCTTATTTATTTTGAGGCTTATATATAAAAGATGCCTAAATTAATTACATATATTATAAATTTATATGTAGCTATATATAATATACACTTT
>NW_012111364.1:7125209-7126442 GCF_000951035.1 Colobus angolensis palliatus
TACATATGGAGTATGATATATGTATATATATCACACACATATATATCTTTACACCTTATACAAAAATTAACTCAAGATGGATTAAATACTTAAATGTAAAACCCAAAGCTAGAAAAAACTGGAAGAAAATCTAGGCAATACTATTCAGGGCATAGGCATGGGCAAAGACTTCATGACAAAATCACTGAAAGTAATTGCAACAGAAGCAAAAATTCACAAATGGAATCTTAAACTAAAGAGTTTCTGTACAGCAAACCAAACTATCATTAGAGTGAAGAGGCAGCCTACATAGTATGAGAAAATGTTTGGAATCTATCCATATGACAAAGGTCTGATATCAAGTGTCTACAAGGAACTTAAACAAATTTTGAAGAAAAAAGCAATTAACCCCGTTAAAAATTGGGCAAAGGACATGAGCAGACTCTTCTCAAAAGAAGACCTTCATGTGGCAAGCAAACATATATATGAAAAGAAGCTCAGCATCACTGATCATTAGAGAACTGCAAATCAAAACCACAATGAGATACCATCTCATGCCCGTCAGAATGGTGATTATTAAAAAGTCAAGAAACAACAGGTTGTAGAGAAAAAGCAATGCTATTACACTGTTGGTGGGAATGTAAATTAGTTCAGCCATGGTGGAAGACAATGTGGCGATTCCTCAAAGATCTAGAACCAGAAATGTCATTTGACCAAGCAATCCCATTTTGGGTACATACCCAAAGAAATAGAAATCTTTCTATTATAAAGATACATGCATGAGTATGTACATTGCAGCACTATTCACAATAGCAAAAACATGGAATCAACCCAAATGCCCATCAAATAGACTGGATTTTTTAAAAATGTGGGTACATATACACCATGGAATACTACACAGCCATAAAAAGGAAAAAGATTATGTCCTTTGCAGGGACATGGATGCAGCTGGAAGCCATTATCCTCAGCAAACTAACACAAGAACAGAAAACCAAACACTGCATGTTCTCACTTATAAGTGGGAGCTAAACAATGAGAACACATGGAAACTGAGAGGGGAACAACACACACTGGGGCCTGTCAGAAGGTGGGATTGGGGAGGGAGAGTATTAGGATAAATAGCTAATGCATGCTAGGCTTAATACCTAGGTGATGGGTTGATAGATGTTAGCAAAGTATCATGGCCTACGTTTACCTATGTAACAAACCTGTACATCCTGCATATACATGTACCCTGGAACTTAAAGTAAAAAT
>NW_012111364.1:7126542-7166851 GCF_000951035.1 Colobus angolensis palliatus
TGTTATATATTACATATCTCTTAAGATTTTATATATATACAGTTTTGGGTGTCTTGTAGTGGGAGCGTTTGTGGTCTAATATATCGTCAGGAAAAAAAATAAACTTCCAATTTTAGTAGCTATATTCTTTTGTATATCAATTCAATGTCCAGATATGATAACCACAAACTATGTTAAATAATGTTTAGTGAAGAATTTAGATATTGCTAAAAATATATCTCCAATGGCTCTCTTTATTGGGACTCTTATGTTGCCAATTTGTGCACACTGAATTGTATCAACTACAAAATATATACATATTTATTTTTCTATCCACTAGTCTTAACTCTGAATTACGTTAGGCCTAAATCCTGACCCAATAATAGAGGTGTCCAATACATGCTTATAGATAATGGGATTTATTTCTTAAGAATATAACCTGTGTGGAAGGGGAACATCACACACTCAGGCCGGTACAGGGGTGGGGGTCTAGGGGAGGGATAGCATTAGGAGAAATACCTAATGTAGATGACAGGTTGATGGGTGCAGCAAACCACCACGGCACATGTGTACCTATGTAACAAACCTGTACATTCTGCACATGTATCCCAGAGCATAAAGTATAATAATAAAAAAGAATGTAACCTGTGTAAATTGAGGAATATACACACATGCACACACGATAATACATGTAGTGGTCATTGCAATGTATACATATATGAAAGTATCCAGTTGCATACTCTAGATGTACATAATTTTTATTTGTCAATCATACCTCAAGAAATCTGGGGAAAATTTTGGATCAAATGAAACTTTTGATTACTTATGTCAGAACCAAGTTATTTTTCCAGTAGGCTATTATTAATTTAGTGTTTTACAAAGCTGCATAAAAATTTTGATGTGTATGTGTTAGCTTTTGGTTGCTTTGAATAGAAAGAAATATGTTTTTTATGGACAAGTAGTAATTTTTTATTCATGGGATAGAGTGTGATATTTTCATACATGCGTCTGTTGTAGAAATATTGAATGAAGCTGATGGGCTTACCCATCAACTCATCTACTTATTTTTTTGTGGTGAGAACATTTAAAATCTACTATTTTAGCAATATCTGTTTTTTGAGGGACCAAGACTTGCATCTCTTTAATTATTCAAGGACATGCTTACCCTTTATTTATCAGTTAATTACTGTTCACATTAAACTGCTGCACTTCCTGAGACATTTAATCCAATTTTATCAAATCTCATGAGGTTTGCTAGTTTATAGTCACAAGATCATACAAAGCTAAATGACTGGCTCAAGATACTTTCAACCAGACTTGAGTATCATAAATGTTTTCCTGGGAAAATTGTCAACAGCCTCTGTGTTTCTTTTCTTTTTTTTCTTTTTTTTTTTTTTGAGACTGTCTTGCTTTGTCACCAAGGCTGGTGTGCAGTGGCACAATCTGGGCTCACTGTAGCCTTGACATCCTGGGCTCAAGTGATCCTCCACCTCATCCTTCCAAGTAGCTCAGGCTATAGGCACATGCCACCATGCCCAGCTGCTTTTTTTTTTTTTTGGTAGAGATGGGGTCTTACCATGTGGCCCAGACTTGTCTCCAGCTCTTGAGCTCAAGCAATCTGTTTGCTTCAGCCTCCCAAAGTGCTGAGATTACAGTTGTGAGCCACCATGGCTGGTCAAATAGCCTTTGTACTCTAAGTACCCAAAGTTCAATTAAGATTTTTAGGAAATATATGGATTCCCTCATGTTTTAACAGATATTTCTAATTAAATTATAATATGATGAATGTCTTCTTCTTTTCTAACATGTTAAACAATTTAAGAAAGAAACAAAACACAAAGCCATATGGAAAATGTTACTCAATGAATTTCTTCTTAAACATTTTTTATTTTGTATACAATGTCTTTCTCTCTTTATCTGTATTATGTAAAAATGATTGTTGATTAGAGGGCATTATGGTTAATCGATTGAGTAAAAATTGAACTATAGATAGGTATAGATATACCATAGGAAAGTGAACTGCACTTAACATGTGATTTAATTTCTTAATTTCCAAGTGACATTAAATAGCCCATGTTTCATCATCAACCTACCTTTAAATGAGTACAAAATTTTAGCATTTCTAATCACATTAATTTTATTTTAAAATTATTGAAATGAAGAGGATATTTTCATAATGTGCTGCATGACTTTGGACCTGCAATTGTGAACATGAAAATAATTTGAAGTTTAAATTTTGTTTTGGAAAGTCACAACATATTCCAAAAAAATTTTGAAATTAAATATTAACACAATACTATACGTTCTCAGTTATATCTCACTGACAGCATAGACTTATTTATTGGAGCTGCTATAATTTATCATTAGGCATTTTCTTTGTATTTAGTAATCTGATTTAACTTTAAAGAGTTTTAGCTGTCATTTGAGCACAACAATGATATTTAGTTTGATTTTCTTTTATTACATTCAGTAGGGAATTTACTTTGTGTGTTTTCACTTCTCTTTATTTCCCACAGTTTTTTTTTTTCCTTTTTCTTTCTTTTTCTTTCCTTTCTGTTCAATTGTTAAAGCACAGCAAAAGCTGAAAGAGGGTCATGAGAGCCCACTTTTGGAGAAAGCACTACTATTCAGACATACATGCACACTCACACAATTCTGCCTGTTTCGCAGTGTTTCCCAATAGTTGTGATATTTTCAAAGTTAGGTTTTTGTAAGTTTATAAAGCTGTGTGATACAGGCTGAAGTCATAGGCATGTGCGCGCACTCGTGTGTGTGTGTGTGTGTGTGTGTGTGAGAGAGAGAGAGAGAGAGAGAGAGAGAAAGGGAAAGAGAGAATTAAAGACAGATAAAGGGAGAAGTGGAAAGCATTTTAAGTTGTAAACTAAACTGATAGTGACTAACTTTTATGCTTGTTTGCTGCTCATTGGTATCTTCCATATAAACTGCCATAGACCTTGAAAATATTTAAAATGCATTATGCATATTAAATAAAATAAAGCAGAAGTAAATTAAAAATAAAATAAAAATTTTTGGTAATGTCAGCATGGTAATCATTTAAATCTCAGTTTAAATTATTTTATAGTGTCTATGGCAGACATTGAAAATTTGGATAATTTAAAGATCAATTTTTAAAAGGGAGATATATAAACATTAAAGCATTTTTTCAATTTTTTCACTCATTTATTGATTTTATAAACTTTTTAAACTTTTATTTTAGGTTCATGGCTGTATGTGCAGGTTTCTTATATAGGTAAATTGCATGTTACAGGGTTTTGGTTATACAGATTATTTTGTCTCCCAGGTAATAAATGTAGTATCCAATAGAGGTTTTTGTAATCCTCATCTCCTCCCATCCTGCACCCTCAAGTAGGTTCCGGCATCTGTTGTTCCCTTCTTTGTGTCCATATGTACTCACTGTTTAGCTCCCACTCATAAGTGACAACATGCAGTATTTGATTTTCTTTTCCTGTGTTAGTTCACTTAGGATAATGGCCTCCAGCTCCATTCATGCTGCTGCAGAGGACATGATCTTATTCTTTTTTATGGCTTTGTAGTATTCCATGGTATATGTGTACTACCTTTTCTTTATCTAGTCTGCCACTGATCGACACTTAATTGATTCCATGTATTTGCTACTGTGAATAGTGCTGTGATGAACACATGCATGCCTGTGTTTTTATGGTAGACTGATTGATGGTCCTTTATGTATAAATCCAATAATAGGATCACCGGGTCAAAGGATAATTCTGCTTTGAGTTTTGTGAGAAATATCCAAACTGCATTCCATATGGCTGAACTAACTTACATTCAAATCACTGGAACCTCACTAACATTTCTAATTGGTTGACTTTTTAATAATAGCAACTCTGACTGGTGGGACATGCTATCTTACTATGGCTTTCATTTGCATTTCTCTAATGGTTGCTGGTATTGAGCATTTTTTTCATAATTTTTGGTCACTTTAAGGGTTCTTTTGAGAAGTATTACTCATATCCTTTTGCCCACTTTTTAATGGTATTGCTTTTTTTGCTTGGTTGTTTAAATTCCTTATAGATTCTAGATATTAGACTTTTCTTGGATGCATAGTGTGGAAGTATTTTCTCCAATGCTGTAGGTTGCTTGTTTTCTCTAATGATAGTTTCCTTTCCTGTGCAGAAGCACTTTAATTAGATCCCACTTGTCAATTTTTGTTTTAGTTGCAATTGTCTTTGGTGTATTTGTCATGAAATCTTTGCTTAGTTATATGTCCAGAATGGCATTTCCTAGGTTATCTTCCAGGGATTTTACAGTTTTACATTCTACATCTAAGTCTTTAATCCATCTTGAGTTTATTTTTGTATGTGGTGTAACAAAAGGGTCCAGTTTCAATTTTCTGTATATGACTAGCCAGTTATCCCAGCTCCATTTATTGAATAGGGAGTCATTTCCCCATTGCCTGTATTTGTTGAGTTTGTGGAAGATCAGATGGTTGTAGGTGTGTGGACATTTTTTTCTGGGATCCCTATTCTGTTCCATTAGTCTATGTGTCTGTTTTCATACCAATACCATGCTGTTTTAGTTATTGTAGCCTTGCAGTATAGATTGAAGTTAGGTAATGTGATGCCTCTGGCTTCATTCTTTTTGTTTAAGATGGCCTTGGCTATTTGGGCTTTTTTTGGTTTTACATAAATTTAAAAATAGATTTTTCTAATTCTTTGAGGAATGTCATCATTAATTTGATAAGAATAGCATTGAATCTATAAATTGCTTTGGGTAATATGGCCATTATGACAACATTGAGTCTTCCTATCCATGAGCATGGAATGTTTTTCCATTTGTTTGTATCATGTCTGATTTCTTTGAGCAGTGTTTCATAATTCTCATTGCAAAAATTTTTCACTTCCTCTATTCCTAAGCATTTTATTCTTTTTGTGGTTATTTTAAATGAGATTACATTCTTGATTTGACTCTCAGCTTGAATCTTGTTTGTGTATAGGAATGCTACTGATTTTGGTACATTGATTTTTAATCCTCAGACTTTGCTGAAATTGTTTGTCAGATCAAGGAATCTCTGTGGGGCAGAGACTATGGCTTTTCTAGGTATAGAATCATATCATCTGCAAATAGGAATAGTTTGACTTCTTCTCTTTCTATTTGAATACCTTTTCTTTCGCTTGCTTGGTTGTTCTGGTCAAAACTTCATAAAACTTTTACAAAATGTATTGTAAATGCTGTGTTAAGAGTTAGGCACTCTTTGGGACCTTATATGAGTTCTGTCTTTAAGCTGTGCCTTTAAACTTTGTTTTCTAGCTGGGAGATAGGTTAAAAAATACAAGCATAGTAAAATAATGAAATAAATAAAACAATCATGCCTTCCCATAAGTGGTGTAAAGGAAGAAAATATAGTCTTGAAATAGAAAGTAAATTGCCCATTTGAGGTGACCTGCATTTGACAGAAATGACTGAACTCTGGTACTCTTTCCACACACAGTCTTTGGTGGGGGGATACCTAGGAACAAGTTTTCTCAGCTTAAAAGCTGAAGAAGGTTTTGGAGGCATTGAGGCTGAAGACTATCACCTGTTTTCACTCCTTGTAGTCAAATGGAATTACTAAGTTGAAAGGATATCTGAGTGGCATATTTTCATGACTACTTACAAATTAAGAGTTTGGTAGGCCAGGCATGGTTGCTCACACCTGTAATCCCAGCGCTTTGGGAGGCAAGGTGGGCAGATCACCTGAGGTCAGGAGTTCGAGATCAGCCTGGCCAGTATGATGAAACTCTGTCTCTACTAAACATACAAAAATTAACCGGACGTGGTGGCATGTGCCTGTAGTCCCAGCTGTTCAGGAGGCTAAGACAGGAGAATTCTTGAACCTGGGAGGTGGAGGTTGTGGTCAGCCGACTTCATGCCATTGCACTCCAGCCTGGGCAACAAAAGTGAAACTTCATCTCAAAAAAAAAAAAAAAATTTGATATACAAGCTTTAGAGTTGCTTGGATGCTGAGTAAGAATATGTAAAATGTAAAAATTAAGGAATAAACTTGTTAACAGAGATTTATGAAAGGAAACAAGTTGTGTAGCAGTTAAACTGGTTTGTTTGTTGGAGATATTGTGTGTACAGTGTTTTTAAAATTTCTTTCTTCAATTTTATAAAGTAGTAGATAGTGCAGAATTTTTGGTCACCAATGGGACAGCAGAGAAGTGAGTGAAATACAAAGAATAAGAAATCATAAAAATACACAAGATTAATTCACAAAAGAAGATAATTAGGCCCAGAACAGAAATAGAGAAAATGGAATTTAATATGACAAGGAATAGTTATTTTATTATACTGAGGAGGAAAATAAGTTGAGTACATTTGCAAGGGAAAAAGTAAATTTGTTGGTGCAAATATAAGAGGATTTCAGATTTTGCACTTACATTTTCTCAGTGGATTATAAGACAGAAACATGAGCTGTGAGAGGAGGAACGAATCAAGTAAATAACAGTTGGTTTTCAGATAGTATTAAATGGCCAAATAAAATCTGTGAACTTAAATAATAAATATGGTTGAGAGTTTGTAAGGCGTTATCAATGGGAGATGAGATAGGCAAGGGGATTTCAAAACCAACTGCAATGACGGACAACAGATTATCATTCATATTGCTGTGAAGTCAAATAATTTTAGTTGTAAATGCACTAGAACAAGTTGTCTGGAAAGGTAAGAGATGCTTGGTGTAAACAGTAAAATATTTGCTTAGAGATTTCAAAAGTGATTCACTCTGTTGTAAAACTGGTATGGCTGGCTGAGGTAGGATGGAAGAAAATGCCATTAGAAATAAGAACACCAAGGAATGAACAAGCCCTGAAACTGAAGGTCATCTTCCAAGATGACAGGAGCAGGCACTAAAATAAAGATTGTTATCAAGGAGCTAAAATCTTTAAGAAATGAAATGGAATGGCTAGAAGATTAGATTGGTTAAGGTCAGGGACTGTCAAGAGGGATAGATGGTATCAGGAGGAATGGATGATATCACACATACTTTGAGGAGCAGTATTGATTTATTTTATTACTCCCACTCCCACCTCACCCAGCCAAGAGGTGAAGAAATAAAATGCAAAGCATAATGGGGAACCAAAAAGTCACTAACCTTATCTTGCATTTGCTTTCTGCTGGGCGTCAAGTCCATGATGTCACTAATACTTGGATAAACTTCAAAAACTGATAGTGGCAGAAACAAAAAGAGGAAAAAATGTCTAGATGTAGTCTTTGTAAGAAAAAAAGACTCTACTGTGTCTGGCTGAGTCATCTAATTTTAGAAGTTAGTCTACATTCTTAATTTCACCTATGAGAAAACCAAAGCATGTACAAAATAAGTGATTCTCAAGTGCATACAACTTGTTACTAGCAAAGTCTGGAGTAACCTTAGGTTTCTGATATTCAGTCCATATTCTTTCCTCTAGTTGGGTTTATTGTCCTGTCAGAAGGATTTGTAGGAGACAACACGTGCTAGATTCATTTTACTGTATACTATAAAATATATAGAAAGCAGTAATTAATGGTTCCTTTGTTGTAGAGAGTGCTTTTCCATAAGCGTTCTGGACAATGAGGAAACAGTGACCGCTCTAGTATGCATACATTATTTGAATATAATAATTTTTAACTCAAAATTCCATGGCATTTACACAATTTGATGCTTTTAAAGCAGCAACATTACCAAAATGTTGACAATATAATCTCGAAGTGAGTATACTTGCAACTGGTTGTTTTAACAATTTTGTTTCTATCTGAAAAAGGCCTCTCCCTGGCTGAAGGTAAGAGGGAAGAAAACACGATGTTTTTCTTATTTGTGGTTTAGAGACTGATCATAACATTGCTCCATCTATAAGTAAGCTTCTATGAGAGTCCCAGAAGTCCTGCCACAAGTCCACTGTCACAGTTTATTGGCTAATCAGCAAGAAATTGAAATCTTGATTGGCTTTATTTGTTGGCTGATTGAAACACTGAGATAGGAAGTAGTGGACAGATTAATTAATTTGTGCTGGGAATCCAAAGTTAATCTAAGGAATGCTGTCACTTTGATTGATGGCTGTGGGAGAGAAGAAGTCTTTAAAAATCCTCATGAATCGTCACTCCCATTGATAACGCCTTACAAACTCTCAAGCAAGCACACAAATACAAGGTTTTGTCCATGTAACTGATTGAATTCTGAACGATCCTGCATACTAATGTTTATGTGTGCATAACAATTACCCACTTTTTAATAGTGGACTACCTAAGATATAGAAGAATGGATGAAGTATATCAATAAAAACAAACAATTGCATCTGTAAACACTGTCATACTCAAGAAATATAAAGTGCCACTTCACTAATATATTATCTACACAATTCTTGTGAAATGTTTCAACAACAAGAATAAAAATAATTTATTTTGCAAGTTGGTACTACCTTCTACTTACACACCTGTAATTGCTGGGTAGTGTTTTTTTTCTAACAGTATCAAAGCAAAGCTTTCATGCTTACACAATCTGTAAGGAAAGTTAAGAAGTATGTGTGCTTATTAGTTTTTCACCTTGCTCATGGTTTTCTGCTGAACATTGGAGAGAAGAGAGAATGAAAATTATATGAACTTTGATGGATTGAATTACTTTTCTGCAAATTATAAACACGCTTAAAGATGAAGTATCAGTAAGGGACCTTCATATTTTGTATCTATAATTTTCTGATAACCACAAAGATGAAAGAAAATTAGAATCACAGATTTATCATTTTTCTCCAAGTGCAACCTTATTCCTTTATTTTATAAATAAAGGATCTAGGTTACAGAATGTTTTAATTTCTTGCAATTACTTGCCTGAACTAGTGATATCCTGGGAGTTGTTTTCTGGTTTTTTTTTTCTACATCATAAATTATCCCCTCTTTTCATAAAAGGGAAAAGAGATCTCAAAAATCAGAAAAATAAAATTGAAGGAAAATAGTTCATATGTCACCATTTGATCATTTAACAGGCATTTGTGAACCACTTAAAATTATCAGCACCTATGCTAGATAATGTGCTAGGAATTGTATAAACAAATAAGCCTTGGCTTTATGGGCTTAGAACAAGAAGGAAGTAAACACATAAACACGTATATGAGAAAAGTTTGAATAATATGTATAGATTATTTCCTGGGGAAAACTGTCAAGAAAGCTTACTGATTTTGTTTGTTTGTTTGTTTGTTTGTGATGGAGTCTCGCTCTGTCGCCCAGGCTGGAGTGCAGTGGCGCCATCTCAACTCACTGCAATCTCCGCCTCCCGGGTTCACGCCATTCTGCTGCCTCAGCCTCCCGAGTATCTGGGACTACAGGTGTCCGCCACCGCGCCAGGCTAATTTTTTGTATTTTTAGTAGAGACGGGGTTTCACCGTGTTAGCCAGGGAGGTCTCCATCTCCTGACCTCGCGATCCACCCACCTCTGCCTCCCAAAGTTCTGGGATTACAGGAGTGAGCCACCGTGCCTGGCCAAAAGCTTACTGTTTTTAATATACTCTTCCTAAGTGTTCTTACTAAATAATTTTTACCTCTCCCGTTTCTGGCTTTTGCCAACTGTTAAAAAGATAAAGTGTGAATAGAAATGAACTTGCATTTTAAAATTATTTTAGGGATATTTGAGTCAAAGTGTCCCATCAAATGTGAAAAGTACAGCTCCTGTTACTGAAGTCAGAGTCATTCAGGCGTTCCATTTTTGGGGTAGAGAGAACTGTTATTGTAAACATTTTCTTCCATTTATTTCAAACCTTTATATTCTCTTTTGCTGGAAGTGTGTCTCAGAGATCTTCCCTGGGTGGTTCCCAGCTTAACTTCTCTGCATTTTTCTGTCTTTTCTCTTCCTTTAAGTCCACTTACAGTGATGTAAATACATAAAGATCTAGCATGTCGCCTCTGAAACTTCTAATTTAGAAAATTCAACAAGAAAATATAAGAAGAAATATATAAAGTCTATTTTATATATAGTCACATTTATAAGTAAACTGAAAGAAGTATGTTGTTCATAATGAAGAAAATGAAGTTCAACTTTTTTTGTTGTGTGTCTTATGTAGAAAAGATGAGGAAATTTAGAACAAAAGCAATAATAATATCAACAACCAGAATAGTAATATAATGAGCTATGAGTTATCTCCATGTGTCAGGAAGGACTTGTGTGTATTAGCTCATTTGATCTTAATAGGACTATGAGATAGGCACTACTAAACGTAAACTCCTTAAGTCTTCCCCCCTTAATTTACAGGGCTGATGTGAAACATCAAAAACAATAAACAAATTATCTAAAAAGTGATATCCAAATGTTGAAGATAATGGTTTTGGTCGTGATGCAGATTTTAATTGGGAGCTTTGAATTTAAAACTACCTTTTTGATGGCTCTAGAAAGTCTTTTCTGTGAGAACTGCACTATTAAAAGTGATACCCTTTAACAGCGAATACTGGTGATGAAGTGGAGCAACATTTCACTCTCTGCACTGCTGATAGGAATGAAAAAAGGCACAGCCACTATGGAAGATAGTTTGGCACTTTGAAACCAAATATACTCCTACTATGTGATCCAGGAATCACACTTCTGCACACAAACAAGGACATCTATAGAAGCTTTCTTTATTTCAGTAGTCCCACCTTACTCATGGGGGATTTATTCCAAGACCTCCAGTGGATACCTAAAACTATGGATCGTACTGACCTCTGTTGGTACTATATTTTCCCATACATACATATCTGTGATTAATTTATAAATTAGACACAGTAAGAGATTAATAATAACCATCAAATAGAACAATTGTAACAATATAATCTAATAAATGTTATGTGATTGTGGTCTCTCTCTTTCTCTTCTCTTATTGTACTTACCTATTTCAGGCTCCCCATTGCCAACTGTGGGCAATTGAAACTACGGAAAGTGGAACAGAGGATAAGCTGGGGGAGACTACTGTATTGCCAAAACTTGGAAGCAACCAAGATGTTCTTCAGTAGGCAAATGAATAATTGTGAAACCTCCACACAAAGAAATATTATTCATCGCCAAAAAGAAATGAACTATCAAGTCATTAAAAGGCATGAAGGAAATGTAAATGCATATTACTAAGTCAAATAAGCCAATCTGAAAAGGCTACATACTATATGATTCCAACTATGTGACACTCCCCAAAAGCATCACTGTAGATACCATAAAAAGATTAATAGTTGTCAAGGGTTTGGGGAGAGGGAAGTGTGAATAAGTGGAGCACAGAGGAATTTTAAGGCAGCAAAACTATTCTGTATGATACTGTAATGGTAGATACATGTCATGTACATTGTCAATACCCACAGAATGCACACTAAGAGTAAATCCTGATGTAAACTCTGGACTTTGGCTGATGATGTATCCATTTAGGTTCATTAGCTGTAACAAATGTATCCCTCTGGTGTGGGTTGTTGAGGCAATGGGGGAGGTTATGGGTGTGTGGGAGCCAGGGGTTATATCAATTTTGCTGTGAACCTAAAATGTTTCTAAAAACAAAATCTATTCCAAAATAGTTATGTCACTTTTGGGATTTGTATGATGCTTCAGACATTTTTAGCTTTTTCTATTTGTCATTTCTGGTGATACAGTTTTGATTGTAAATATAAATATTTACTTCATTTCAAAAAGGCAAATATATTTTCAGCTTTGTTTTAAATATCAATGTGAAGAGTAGGAACATTAGAGTCAAGTTTAAATTTTCATGTTGTTTTATATGCTTACCATAGCTGTTGTCTTTTTATAAACATAGTTATTGAAGTATAATTGATGTACAATAATTAAAAGCATACAAATAAACACAGCTTTACATATGTGTATACCTGACATATCATCCTAATGATGCTGATAAATAATGTGTCTTTTACCTCAAAAAATTTCCTCAAATGCTATATTAATCCCTATGTTTCTTTTCTCCCTGGTTCCACTCAATTTCAGACGAAAACTGATGTAGTTCATGTCATTACAGACTAGTTTGGTTTTCTTGGGTTTTGGTAAATAGAATTGTAAAGTATTCACTGATATTTTGTGTGTAGTTTCTTTCACTCAGCATAACTAAGGTAAAGTATATTGGTGTTATATATGTCAATAGTTAATTATACCTTATTATTAATAGTATTCTTTGTATGAGTATGCTATAAATTGTTTACTCACATTTTGGCGAACAGAGTTATTTCCAATTTTGGCGTATTTTAAATAAAGCATCTACAATCATCTGTTTACAAATCTATGTATGGACATATACTTCTATTTATTTTGAATAAAATCCAGGAATAAACTGACTGAATCATATGGCTGATGCATATTTTACTTTTTGAGAAAATGCCAAATTTTTTGCCAAGTGCAACATTTTACATCCACCAGCATTTTAGCAGAGTTATAGTTTCTCCATGTCTTTAACAACACGTGGTATGGTCAGTCTTATTAATTCTAGTCATTTAATATATATAAACAGAATCTTGTTGCAGTTTTCATTTACATTTATTTAATTCCTAATACTGTTGAGCATCTTTCCTTGTGATTATTTGTCATTGGTTTATCATAGCTAATGAAATGTATGTTCAAATGTTTGCCCTTCTTAAAAGGTTGAGTTTTAGAAGTTCTTTGTGTATTCCACATACATCTCCTTTATCAGATATTTGATCTGCAAATATTTTCTCCCAGCTTGCTTTTTCATTTACTTGCTATTTTCTTTCTATTTAATTCATTTGTTCTTGATTATCTTTATTTTTCTGCCTTCTTGGATTAATTAGGTACTTTTTATGATCTAATTTTATTTTCTTCATTGGTTTATGAGCTACAACTCATTGTGTTATCATTTTAGTGGTTATTTTAAGGTTGATTGTAAGTATTTTTAACTTATCAGAGTCTTCCTTAAAGTAATATTCTACCTTATTCTATGTATTATTCAAACTTTACTGTGTTTTTTTATTTCTTTTTATAGATCCATATTGCCATCTAATACCATTATCCTTCTACTTGAAAAACTTTCTTTACTCTTTCTTATAGAGTGGGTCTATGGGTGATTATTAACTCTTTCAGCTTTTGTATATCTGAAAGTGTTTTGCTTCATTTTTGAAAGATATTTATGCTAGATGTGGAATTCTAGGTTGATAGTATTATTTCTGTCATTATTCTAAAGATCTTGAATAACTGTTTTCTCACTTGTATTGCTTCTGCTGAGAAATCTTCTATCATACTGATTTTATTTCTGGTTTAGCTTAAATTTTTCTCTTTCTCCCTGATTTTGAACATTTAGATTATAGTGTGAGTAGTAGGTGCAATATGCTGTGATGAGGTAAAATTGTCTTCATTTATTTTATCCTCAGGTTTTTTATCTTTTTCAATCTGTGAGTTTATAGGTTTGATCATGTTTGAAAATTATTTTTGACCATTATTTATTCACATTTTTTGTGTGTTTTCTTCTCTGTATTTTCCTTTGGTCCTTGAATTAGACATTAAAGTTGCTTAAAGTTGTCACAGTTGTCTGTGTTCAGTTTTTTGTTTGTTTGTTTTATAGTTGAATTTTCTATATATTTCATTTTAGATAGCTTGTATTGCTATGTTGTCAAGTTAACAGTTTTTTTCCCCTTTCGTAATACCTAGTCTGCTAATAATCCCATCCAATATATAATGTTTTTCAACTCAAATATTTTAGTTTTCAGTTATAGATGTTCAATTTGGACCATTTGGGGGATTAACTTTCCGTCTCTGTACTTACCTCTTTGACAATATAGAATGCAGTATAATTGTTTAATGTCCTTTTCTACTAATTCTAACATCTGTGTCAGTTCTGGGTAAGTTTTAATTAATTGACTTTAAAATCTCATTATAAGTTATGTTTTCTTGTTTCTCTAGATATTAATCTTCTGTCCACATCAAGCACTGTAAATACTGCTGGGAAAAGCTGAATATTTAATAATAATATTTTTATATTATATTATATAAAGCATTGTTTATATTAGCTTTGTTCTAGGATACACTAAAGTTACTTACAAAGAAAAAAAAAAAGTTGATTTGTTAGGCAGAACCAGAGCAGCATTTAATCTAGGTCTAATTACTCCCCATTACTGAGGCAAGACCTTTCTTAGTTCTAGCCAATTCTCTATGAATTTAGATATGCTCTAGTCTAATTGGTTGAAACAGTTATTATTCCACTTTGTATATGAAGGCTAAGAGATCTTCCTTTCCATGTTTTTCCATACTTCTTTCCTTAGATTCAGAAAGTTTCCTTACTTGCATGCTTTTTGATCATGACTATGCTGAAAGTTCCATTTGGACTCTCTATAGATCTCTCGGGTTTTTATTCTGTGCACCTTTCTTCTAGCTGTTACTTTATCTTACAAACTTTATCTATCTTAACTGTCTCTCAGAGATTCCATTCCTTTGCTCTCTCATGTCTAGTGCCTCGAATATTATCATTTTAGTGTTTCATCTGTTTACTGTTGGGGATTTGTTTCAGGTGAGAAAATAAATCCAGTCCCCGATTTCA
The DNA here is from genome assembly GCF_000951035.1 of Colobus angolensis palliatus. Taxonomy (NCBI): domain Eukaryota; kingdom Metazoa; phylum Chordata; class Mammalia; order Primates; family Cercopithecidae; genus Colobus; species Colobus angolensis. Next base: position 7,141,005 of record NW_012111364.1, read on the forward strand.
TCTTGACTGAAGTATATACTCTTGTATTTTAATACACTTAGAAGACAGGGTTTATGACAGCTTCTAGTCTGTGAGAAAATAATTGTGTAACAAAAGCTCTGAGCCATTAAAGATAATGGGTGGTAAGAAAGTTTAAGCAAAAACTAAGCAAAATGCAATCTACATTTGAAAAGACACAGTGATATAAAATGTCTTGGACTTGAGAAAAGGAAGAAAACAACTTCATAAATATAGATGTATATGTATAGATGTATAGATGTTCTGTTTTTTAAAAAATGTTTTTATCTAGCATGTAAATTGACAAATAGGGTTTATTTTTGAATAATGTATAAATACAACTAATTTTGCAATCAATACATCAAAATCCACTGGTTTTCTACATTGTTTGCAAGGATGGTGAACTCCATCAATTATCTCAAACACCGTATCTAACACAAACACTTACACAAAATGTAACTGGGGTATGTAAAATTAGAATCCATTTTCTAAAATATTATCTTCATTGGTAGTTCAAAAGGCAAACCTTATAACCTGATTAGTATTGTGAAATGTGTTATATGTAAAATACCAATTAAATTACTAGAACAGTTGAGAATATATTTTTCTTATCACTAATGCTATTTATTTTACTTATTCCTTTTATTTCTAACCTTTGAAGAAAAACCAGGGTGAAAAGAAAGAAAACTGTATCTCTAAGAGCATTTGGTTTGAAATTTGACTTCCAATATATTTCTGCATGCACAATTATTTTACTGCTATTAAAAAGTGAATCAATACTAATATATTGACAATATTGTCAAGACTTACTGTTCATCATCAAACATTTCACTGACATTAAAGAATGCAGAGATACATCTCAGTGTCATAAGTAGCCAGTGTGCATCAATTACATCTCTTCATTGCATTGTCCTGTAAGTTGTGGTGCATGTAATTTCACAGTACATAATGCCTACGACAATTTTACATAAATAGGAAATGAGTCTTACATATAAGGTTTTCTATATCTTTTTCTTTCTGCCTTGGAAACGTTCTAAATTCATTTGACTGAGATGTAATGAAAATCTATTCATTGCAACGAAATATATAAAAAAAAAGTTCAAAAAACCTAATTTATGTTTTTACAAGCTGATTACAGACTCATAAGTAGAAATCACAAATTAATGTTCAATTTTAATATTTCAAATGACAGAAATTTTGTTTAACTCTTAACAAATATCAACTTACATAGCATCTGGAGATTGTCCATTTCAACCAAATAAAAGGTAAAATTCAGACATTAGTGACAAAAAAAATCTACCTAAGCTGTGAATTGATAATTGAGATTATTTAAAGTTGTAGTGACACCCCACTAATGTATCATAAGAATAATGGGAATTCCCAAGGAACTTGGCAAAGAATGTTTGTTCCCCATAGAGATGCTTAAGTTTGACAATAAGCAGAGCATTTAGGGACCACCCACATTTCAAGACATTACATCTTTAGAGCATTACAAAAAAATCACAGAAAAAATACAGTGTTTTCCATCACTAATACTGTAAACTATCAATGTTCTTCTTAATATTAAAGAGAAGTTAACCTCGGTGAGTAGAAAAGAAAGGCAAATAAGAAAGCAAAGCAAACATTTTCCTTTCTGTGCATTTGTTCATTTAGTGGCAATAATCAGAATAATTTTTGTAACTGCAATGGTTCTTTTATTTTCTTTTTTTATTGTTAAAAAAGTTTCTCATGTGCTATATTAAACTTTACTTTGTTACAATGTGTACTAGTTTAATACCAAATTAGAATGCTAATGATTAAAATAATGAATTCAGAATCTCACTGACAGCTATCCAGAGCACTTAAAACACCAAACAGTAATAAGACTGTGATAATTTTAAAATGACTCCACAAATTCCTTTACAATCTTTCAAAAGATGGAACCTAATTACCTTCTCTTTTACTGAGGGCCAGATGTACTGACTCATTGACTCATTTCTAATAAACAGAATGTGGTGGAAGTGACAATGTGTGACTTTCAGGATTAAGTAATAAAATATATGTAACCTCTCTTTCTCTCTCAAGAGAAAAGGAGCTGCCATGTTGTTAAAATACTCAAGCAGTCTCATGGAGAGACCTACACAGCATGAAACTAAGAAGTAAAGCTTCCTAACAACAGCCATCAAAGAAGGAAACTGGACTGCTTGCAAGCAGCCATGTGAATGAGACATTTCGGAAACTGCAGCCTCAGCCCACAACTTGACTGCAGCCTTATAGTAGGCTCTGAGCCAGAACCACCCAGCTAAGCTGCTCTCAAACTCCTGACCTACAAAAACTGTGAGATAATGCTTGCAGTTCCATGCTACTAAGTTGTGAAGTAATTTGTTGTATAACAATAGATATGTTAACCATACATCTTGCATTTAAAAATATAAAATCACTTTTTCAAAAACACTTTCTTTTCTCAATACAACTGTCTCATTAGAATATCCTACATATATGATCTGAGACGATGGGGCTTTTCTAAATATAGAATCATGTCATCTGCAAACAGAAACAATTTGACTTCCTCTCTTCATATTTGAATAACCTTTATTTATTTCTCTTGCCTGATTGCCCTGGTCAGAACTTCCGGTGCTATGTTGAATGGGAGTGGTGAGAGAGGGCATCCTTGTCTGGTGCAGGTTTTCAAAGGGAATGCTTCTAGCTTTTGCCCATTCATTATGACACCAAATGCATGTGGGCCTTAAAACCTAGATAACGGGTTGTTAGGTGCAGCAAACCACCAGGCTCACGTATACCTACGTAACAAACCTGCACATTCTGCACATGTGTCCTGCAACTTAAAGTAAAATTAAAAAAAAAAAATTACGAAACTACGTATATGGAATATGTATCCATTTTATAAAGAATAATAAAGTGGTTTATTATACTGGCTTTCAAACTGAATAATTTCAACAAAATTGGGTTTCATCCTTCCTTTATCTTTCTATTGCTGAATACAAAATATAAAGTGAATGATAGACTATCAGTCTGAGGTCACAGTGAGAGGTCAAGACCAAAGACCAACTGAGTGAAGAGTTTAGGGTTTGGCCTACAAGTATTGAGACAACCCAGTAAAATTCTTTCTCCTGCTTTGTTTGTTCAATTTTTGAAAAATTTATCGAAATATTACATATATTATATGTATATGTAAAACATATATATATGTGTATGTATTATGTACAAGAAGGTATGCAAAAGGTTCACCTCAATAAATTTTCACAAGGTACACATGCATGTGTAGCCCCTACGCAGACTCAAAAATCAGAACAGTGCCAGCACCCAGAAGCAGCCCCTGGGCCACTTGCAGTCATTAACAAAGCAGCAGATTCACAAAGTTATCTAAGAACCTCCTCAGGGGAAATATGTCTGGTTAGAAACCTGGAATATTGAAACAAGCAGTTATTTTTTCTTGCATTTTCTTTAACAAAGAGGAAAAAGGGAAACAGCACTGATGTAGAAACAAATTCATATGGCATAGCAAGTGAGTGGGAACTCCGAAACAACTCAAATTTATACCACCGTGCTACTCTAAATTATTTCCTGCAAAAGGTTTTACTCTAGTCCTCAGAGACGTTTAAAAAAACAAACAGCAAAAACAAAAAGGGCAATAAAGATTTCCTACATTATTGTGCTCTAAATACTGAAAATATGTTTCCAAATGTGACAAGAAATATTACGAGTGATTGCAGATGCATAAATGAAGCAAGCATAATACTCTTTCCTCAGAGGCACCGATAAAAAAAGACTATTATAAAGCACTACAAAATAATTTCTTTATCCAAAAGCTCTGAAGCAGTTATTAAACCAGCTGTTTTCAAAAGTACACAAATATGCTAAGTTGCAGTTGGGTAACTGTTAAATGTTAAAACAGTGAATGATCAGCATGGAGCAGATGGTCTGGGAGTGGGTGAGAAAATGGCAATGTTAATACCACCAGACTGAGATGTTCATTTGTGCTGTGGTATGCACAGACTGAGTGAATAATGAAGGTTCTGTAATAATTGTGTAAATCCCAACATTATTAAATTGATTCAGCTGGGGTTTCTTAATATATGTGAAGCACTTGATGTACTTGGAGAAATACCTCCTCTTTGGCTAAAGCTGTTCTCATTAACTCATACTGCTTTATTTGCTGTGACCTCAGTGTTTCTGTTAAGTAATGAGTGGAATAAGAATTAGAAATCCACTTTCAATCTAAGCCTTAGAAAGGAGGGAAAATGTTAAGAAAAGTGTCAGAGCATGAGCATTGCATGAAATTGGCCCACGGCATTAATTTACCTATCAAGTGTGGTTAATGTTTATTTTACACTATTTAAGAGTTTATAATTAGACCTGCGCTTTAAGGGTTTGAGAAAGTTGATTTTTTCTGATACAATGTTTATTTTTCCTGAGAGGAAAGAACGTCATATTCCTATATCTTCTGGTTTTTAGTTTAACTTGGACATTCCATATTTTTCCTGGGACCACAGGCGCCCGCCACCGTGCCCAGCTAATTTTTTGTATTTTTTAGTAGAGACGGGGTTTCACCGTGTTAGCCAGGATGGTCTCGATCTCCGGACCTCGTGATCCGCCCACCTCGGCCTCCCAAAATGCTGCTATTACAGGCGTGAGCCACAGCGCTGGGCCGGAAATCACAATTATTTACAGCAGTTTTTCTCAACTTTGATACTACTAGTACTTGTTTTGCTGGCTGCCTTGTGCAGTGTAAATGTTTAACGTCTCTGGCCTTGGTCCACTAGATGCCAGTGGCAGATATCACCAAATGTCCTCTGGGGGACAAAACTGCCCCCAGCACCCACTCCTTATTGAGAAACAGTGACCTATAGGCACCCAAAGGAAAATGTGGTTCATCACCTCTGATGTAATAAAGAAGGAAAATGAAGATGCCATAAAATCAACAAGTTGAAATTTTTCATTAAACTTGGCTTTAATTAAAATATTTGTACATAGAATCCCATAAGACGATATAAAATGTCAAATATACTATTCCACTTCTATGGGTATGAACTCTGTGGCATTCTAAACTGTTGGGAAAGTAATGAGACTCAGAAATAATTGACCAAAAAGAATATGCAAGCTAAGTTTTTCAAAATAGCCTTTGGACAGTAGTTCACCATGATGTTGTTAAACTTAAATAAATCTAAAAGCAATTAGATTTTGAGATACCCTGAACATCACATCTCAACATTGAATAGTTATTTTGCACATAAGCATATTAAAGGTTCTAAACTATCTTATAGTTATAAAAAAGCCTTCAATATTTTCCCTTGGCATATATGTGAGTATATGTATGAGTGTATATTAACTCCTCATGGAAGTAGTGTTCTCCAGACTCATTTTAAACATTCAAAGGAAAGTCACAAGTCACAAAATCTACAGGATCTGCATCCTGAAACTCATGAAGTTATGATAGTGCCATATATATATATATGTTATATATATATAAAACCTTCTGCTATTTTAGGCATTTTTTTAAAGAAGGAAAGAAGAGAGCATGAGTTTTTATTGGTCAGAGGAGTGTCAGGGTGAGGGCTAGCAGGAAAGAGTAGATAGAGGATGGGCTCTCCTCTGATTCACTGACTCCAGTAAGAACTGACATGTGATAGAGAGCTAATTTAACAAGGCAGACCAAAGAACTACTGTCAATTTTAAACAAAAATAAAGGTTGTAGTTGTTAAGAATAGGTACAAATAAACTTTCATATGGGATAGCCATTTATTCCAACACCAGCAGTTAACAGACAAGTTACTCTGTTTACAAAATGAACATATCCAATAATGACCTGATTATTTATTAAAGTATTTCATATAGCCTAAATACTATATTTTATGTCTGTCACATTACACCTTTACTGATTTTCAAAATTAAATCTCATATTCTCTAATTAAAGCGATTGATTGCTCATAAGCCCTTTCTCAGCAATCTACTGCAAGATATTTGCTCCTAAAATAAGATGGTAATCCTAGAAAGAAAACAAAACATTTTAGTAACATGAGCTGATTCGTCAGTAAGAGGTGAAGGATATTCCCAGGACAATATTAAAGGAAGTTGCAGAGTGCCAGCAGCACTCTCGCTCTGAAAATCTAGTAGTTCTAAGTGTGCAGCAGAGTCAGGGCTCCCGCTGGAATGGAGACTAGAGGACAGAAATAAGAAATCAAAGGAAGTGATAGACTACTTATTTTCTTTGCCCATAAAAGAAGTTTTATATTGGGGAGATCATATTATATCAAAAAATTGGCTTTGGAATAAAAATGAGCAGAGAAAAAACCCAAGCAAATGTTAATGAAAGAAGCCATTTTCCACTCTAGGAAAAACAAACATTTTTTACAAGGAAAGAAAACTTACCTTAGTATGTTGGCAGTTGTGTTGAGAAAGAATGTTGCCAAATATTTTTTGGAAACATAAGTTAACATAGCATGTTGAAAGTAAGTTATGTAGTAATCATTAAAATACAAAAGGTGATTAGCCTTTGTCTCAGTAATATTTCTTCTAAGAAATGTAATACATAGAAATAATCTCCAGAAATTTCTTGAGTATATGCACAAAGATTTTGATGGTAATTATAATAGAATGTAGAAGTGAAGGGAGAGGAAGGGAATTTTAATATCTATTAGTAAGTGAATGGCTAAGTTAACAAAAAAAATCATAGTTATCAGGAAAAGAGAAAATGTTTTATGTGCTAATATGGAACTAGTACATAATTTCATATGTACTAATCACACACACATATGCGATCCTGAAGTATAAATACCAAATTATTTTCAGTAGTTATCGCTGGAGCTTGGGAATGAGGAGTGGGGCATGAGGGGGTACACTGTCATTTGTACTATTCTTCATATCAGTGTGTACTGTCTTCTAATACAAATTAAAATTAAAATACAAAAAATATTTGAAGGGAAATCATACCTCAATGTGTCTTTGTTTCTGTCAATCATTCTATCTTTGTATGAATCTATTCCTTAATGTAGAGGAGGGTGAATAGTGAAATGTGTATGTCTAATATCCATCCAGTCTGTTATCTTAAAATTGCAGATTTCTGGATACATAGAAATGCGTCTTTAGTATACGGAGAAAGAATATACAATTAAGGTTGATGGTATTCCTACATATGTTAAAAAGGCACATTAAGACACTTAAAATAGCATGATTTGCTATTTAGAGATCAGATGATTATATGTTGGAAAACATGTGGATGTTCCATTTCCTAACTAATGGACATTATCATCCAGATGGATCTGGCTATAGATAGAAATGTTCTCCTAAGTGGTAATCAGTGCCTTTTGATAAAACATAAAATTACTCCTTGGTTGAAATAGTTACCTCAATTCTGGCCAGCTTCAGTCTCTTTTCAAAAAAAAAAATGTATTTGGCAAAAGAGTAGAATAAGAAATACTTAAGAAATTATAGTTTTTTTTTTTTAACTTCTTTGGAATGTAGAATCTAGTGGCAATAGAATGGCTATGGTGATTCTGAAGCCAAATGTCCTGGGCACCTTTGGAAGATTGCCCTATGTTATTTATTAGACTTTACTTTCCCTCCAGATTTTCAAATGTTTCAAGGTAAAAAAATATATATATATATATGTGTGTGTGTGCACGGGTGTGTAACATACATATAAAACTAATGGTGACCCTATGGCTTATGCTTAGGTAACCTTTCTTTCGATTTAATACATGACAGACAATTTGAATTCATATTTTGTGGGATCTGAATTTTATATAATTTTGGAAAATATTTCATCAAGAAAAACATTATAAAATTTTGAACACAAAATGAGGTAAATGGCTTCATGAGATGTCTCCATAAGTGAAGGACCAGGAGCTCTAGCTATGTTTGCCTCCTAGTTAAATCCCTTCTGGATAAATACCGTGCTATCTATACCTTGTCATGATTCCCATACACCACCCTCCTCTCCCAATAGGACTACAACAGCCATATCCTAACTAATTCTCCTGCTTCCACTCTTGCCTTGGGACTATTCAAACATCTTGCAGTAGCAATAACATTTTAAAATGTAAAACTGAGCATACCATATTTTGCTTATAACCCTCTGGTGGCTTCTCATTCCACTTCAAATAGAACCCAAATTCCATATTCCACTTCACCAATGTGATTCCTGTCTGCCTCTTCAGTTCTACCTCACACAATTACCCACCTTGTTTATTAGGAGCCTGTCATACTGCTCTTCCTTCTGTTTTTCCAACATCGCAAGCTTCTTTCCATTTGGGGCCTTTGAACCACCTCGCCTCTCTTCCTGGGATGCCTTTTCTTCAGAGAGTATTCTGTAGCTATGTACGTCTTACTGTTCAGCTCACAGGGCATTCCCTCAGAGATGGCTTTACAACCTTGCAATCTCAGAATCACCTGCCCTTCCAATTATCACCACTGGCAGACATTCCATATTTTTACCTCAAATTAATATAGTCATAGTAAATGTCACTTTTCTGTATTTATTTCTCTGCATACTTATCTGTCTTGTTTCATACCTGTAAGTAGAAACAAGGTAAATATTTTAAATGAATGAGTATAGTCATTATGATTACAAGCTGAACTAAGCCCAGCCCTTCTTGACAAAAGTTTATAGTCTATTGTAGACTCAGATATGTAAGCAGCTCAAGTCTGTATTGCTAACATATTGTTAGAGAAAGTTTTCTTTTACTTTTGCAGGAATTCTATAAAAGTTTACGAAGGAGAAAATTTCAGGCTTAGTCTTTTACTGTGAATTGAAATGTATCAGATAAAGAGTGAAATTAAAAAGTCTCGGAGAGGCCGGGCACGGTGGCTCACGACTGTAATCCTAGCACTTTGGGAGATAGAGGCGGGCGGATCATGAGGTCAGGAGATCGAGACCACACTGGCTAACACAGTGAAACCCCGTCTCTACTAAAAATAGGAAAAACATTAGCCCGGTGTGGTGGTGGGCGCCTGTAGTCCCAGAGGCAAGAGAATGGCGTGAACCTGGGCGGCGGAGCTTGCAGTGACCTGAGATCGTGCCACTGCACTCCAGCCTGGATGACAGTGCGAGATTCCATCTCAGAAAAAAAAAAAAAAAAGTATTGGAGAAAGATGGAATAATATATTAATATTCAAATCAAAACTACTAACAGTATGCATACTATTGATAGTATGTATACACATATAGACAGAATATCTGTCATATTATATCCTACTATGTTACATAATAAGTGATAATAAATGCTATGAAGTGGAATAAAATAGAGTAAGGAACAGTGAAATGATGGGTTCACATGCTTTTTCACATAAGCTGGTCTACGAAGGTATATGGGTTTCCAGTGGCTGCTGTAACAAATTACCAGAATTTCATGAATTAAAAGAAAATACGTTTATTATTTTATATTCTGTAATTTAAAGGTCTGCCATGAGTCTCACTGGACTAAAATCAAAGAGTCAGTTGGGCTGAGTTCCCTTCTAGAGATTCAAGAGTAGGATACGCTTGGTTGCTTTTCTACCTTCTAGAAACTGCTCTCATTGCTTGCCCATGGCCCTCTTCCTCCATCTTCAAAGTCAGCAACAATGGATTGAGTTTTTACATGGCTTCACTCTGACCGTTTTTCCTAGTCCTCCTCTTCCATTTTAAAGGACCCTGTTACTAAGTTGGGCTCATTCTGACAAGCCGGTATAATCCCTCCGTCTCTTTAAGGTCAGCTGACTAGCAAGTTTACATCCATCTACAACCTGAATTACCCTTTGTCATGTAACTTAACATAGCTCCTGGAGACTAAACATAGACATCGTTCAGGATAATAATTCTGCCTATCACACAAAGCTTTGCTTATAATTTGAGCACTGACATTTGACCAGTGGACAAAAGGAAGTAAGCAGGTAAGTCATGCTATCAACAGAAGACTTTCCACAAAAAGAGACAGAATGTACAAGAGCCTTGAGGTACAAGTGTGCTTGGCCAGGTCAAGAAATAGCTAGGAGATCAGTATCGCTTGAGAAGAGGGAGCAAAGGGAGAATGTTACAAGTATGGACCAAGAGAGGTGGGTTAGTGGGAATGTAGATAGCTGGGATTGTAGAGGAAAGTGAGAACTTTAGATTTTACTCCAAGTGGGATGGGAAGTAATCAAAAATTTGTGAGCAGAAGAATAGCATGACCTAATTTTGGCTCTAAATAACGTAAATACTTTATGAAACAAATCAATGCTAATGGATGTAAAAGGAAATATAGCAAAATTTTTAAAAACATTGAGAAAAAATATAAAATATAACTCAAGTAAAAGAATAAATTAAAACACGTTGATAACATAAAATATTTTAAGACAATTTAATAGACATGAAACTGTGTATTTCATATATGTTATATATATATATCTTATATTTATGTGTGCGTTACAGAATGTCAGAAAAAAATACAACCCACAATAGTGAGAGACTGACATATTTTAGATATTGACAGAATAAATTAAAAAATAACAATTTAAGATATTTTGAAGTAATATAGTTTTTAAAAGTCCACTACTATAGAAAATAGTATGATATAAACAAGAAGAGACATGTATTTATTTCAAACACAATATATAGAATATGACAACAACATGTGAGACAAGCTGAAACATAACATAGATATATATAGTTATTCAGAAATTGGGTCTCAGGTCTGTTCATTTTCAAAAGCATCTTAAAACCAAGGCCGTATTGTGCTTTCTGTAGCCTCAGTAAAGACTCAAAAGATTACCTGATGATTTTCCTCATTACATGTAATTAGAGTTTATTCTGAAATAAGAAATATTATGAAGATACTATTAAGATATAAGAAGAATAGACATCGATTATACTTTATTATAATTTAATTATGTATTACATACAATTAGAATTATTGTATTATTATATATTGAATATTATATATTGCCACTTATATAACCACCCTGCTATGTTCCTCATGAAATATAGAAGGAAACACAAATGGTTTGCCCCGAAGGAGAATATTAGTTAGCTAGAGAATCAAGACAAATTCAGAAATGATTAAGCATACCACAGGGCAAGTGAGTGTTCCATAGGAGTGATCAGATATCAACACTTATTGGTGCTTCAAGATGTGCCAAAACGAAAATGTTTTGACAGATGAACCAAATATGTTTTCACGTCCCCATCCTGAGGTTTCATGTAGAATGATTGCCATCTAACTTCCCTAACTTGTTACTCTCTGTAGCATCACTGAAGTATCAAATAAGTAGTGCCTTATCAGACATTGACTACCTATATATTTATAGTATCCTTTTTGGCCTAATGGTTCTGTTCATATTCAATAAGGAATTTCAGAGGCTGAAATAATCAATACTCTAGTATCACTTAACAGTCATATATAATCTATTTCTGCTTCATCTCTGAATATTAGAAATAAACCTCATATTCCCTTTCCTGCCATTATCTTTTAGTGAAACATTTAAATCAACATGAGAAAATAACTTTAAAGAAGATAATAATTAAAATAATGCAGTATATTAATCAGAAGATGTCTGCACATAATATATCAAAGTCTAAAAATTTATCATTTTTATAAAAGTACTCAAAGAATCTTCTAAAATAGGGAATAACATATATTTTGGAAGCCTCAAATTGGTATAGTATTCAAAATGTCAACTAGGAGCAATACTTACTCAATATATTAACTTATTTTTTTCAAATTGTATTAAAATAAATCACTATTTTTTGTATTTTTTTCCTTTTTTCCTTACATGTAGGTCCAGATGTTTCTTAAAGATTATAGTTTTTAGAAATTTAAGTAGTATATTTTTATTCCATAAATAAATGTAGTAAAATAGAATCCTTATGTAAACAAGTTGTAAGAATAGGTAGTGGTAATATAAGCAGGCATTTATTTCCAGGTTTAATTTGTATAATTCCAGGTTGAAGTAAAACAACAGAGCAAAGATTTCAATAAGGGTAGAATTTCTAGATTATAATGAAAATGAGATTTATTTGAAAATATTATTGTTAAACTAAAGTTGAGAAGAATTAAAACTTAAAATGATGACACCTAGTTATTAAGGTTTTTTTATTTTAAAATATGCACTGGTGTCTATAGTAAACAAATACAATTAAAACAAAAGTGAGACCTTTTTCTTTATAAAAATGACTGCTATTAAAAATATTTGACGATAAAAAAATGTATGAGTAAGTGTAGCCTATTTTTTTAAGTAGCATTATACACAGGTTCGAATTGTCTACAGTAAAATGTGGCTAAGTATACTAAACATCATAAATAATTCTATTTGCAAATATTCATTCTAATAAATTATCAAAGACTTGCAATAACATCTAGTAGAAGAATGCTAACTAAAAATGGGGAATAACTTAAATGGTCAACATAAGGGGCTGCCAAAGTAATAAACATTTATTGATGAAATTCTGTGCAGCCATGAAAATGCTACTTTGGAAGAATATTTATTTCCAATGTATTCACTTCATAAAATATTTTTAAATGTAAGAACATTATGAATACAATTATAAAATACACATAAAATTAGGATAATATAAACTTAATAATATAGATGGTAGAATCCACTCTAGGGACATTTGATTTCTTTGTTTTGCATTTTTATCTTTGTATATTTTGTAATGAATAATATAATTATATAATCAGGAAAAAGATATTTAAAATATGCTTTGAAAAGATCTTTCAGTATTAACATCTTTTGACCTCATAACAAATGCAGATATCCCCAAGATTTTTATGTAACTCAGAATATATCTGTAGTATTTTATTCACATTTCTATACTTTAGGAGGATTATGGATAAATTATCTAACTGTCCTGCCATATAGTAGAAATAATTGGATTATTCTAACCATTTAATCTATATGTGTAACCAATTTTTTTCTTAGAGTCAATAAACTCAAACAATCAAAACTGATTGCAAGCTGTATATGTTATATCTTAACTTCCATATTGATAAATAGCCCATTACAATCAATAGATAATATAAGGATTTCTAAAATACATTCCAATAATATAATGCAATTTGCAATCTATAGAACAAATGTATGGATTCTTTACTTGACCTTTAGTTTTAATAATTTCTCAAGAAAGATTGTGCCACTGGAAGATATAGCCCTATAGTAGTCGACTTCAGACCATACGAATCTTTTTCTGCTTTCTCAGAGAAAGTCAGCTTTAGAAACTTGTTTAACAAACACATGGTAAAACCAGCTCAGAGGGGAAAATAACCTAATCAAGATATGTCAGTGGACAGGATGGTGGATGCATTTGTCATCTAATGATACTAAGGCCTAAACAAGTCAGTTTCTTATATTTAAGGACACTCATGTGTTTGACTAAGCAGAGCCATTTGAGTTTAAAATCCTCATTCTAATCAGTAATGAAAACCTGTTGTTAAAATTCAGTATTGGGCCAGGCCTGGTAGTTCATGCCTGTGATCCCAGTAGTTTGAGAGGATGAAGTTGGAAGATTACTTGAGTCCAAGAGTTAAAACTCTGCTTGGGGAACATAGTGAGAACATGTCTCTAAAAATAAATCACCATGTGGTCATGCATGCCTGTAGTGTTAGCAACTAGCTAGGCTTAGGAAAGAGGATCCCTTGAGCCCAGATATTTGAAGTTGTAGGGAGCTAAGATTGTGCCAATGCACATTTAACTTATATTAGTATAGTTTTGTTGTTGTTGTTTATTTATCCACTATGTCATACTGATTTTATTTCTAATCAAAAGATTTTTCTTTAAAAAAAATTAAACATTTTTCTAAATAATCCTTCTTTGTCTATGTCTTCTTTGCTTTTGTTGACTTTTTTGTTTTATTGTCAGTTTTAGACACTGTTATTCACATTTTGTTGACCAGAATTCAGTTTTGTCTTTAAAATTGGGAAGTGACAAGGCCTTTTGTGTATGTTATGGCACTATGTGGCGAAAAGGAATCCGAAACAGAAAAGAATAGTGCACCATTAGGTATTGCAGTGATTACCACACATGTGCATGTGCAACAGCATACTGAAAATCTAATTATCAAAATGAATAACTGAAAAAATTTCTATGTTCCTTAGTGCCAAAGTTGAAAGTGTAATAATTGTCAACTGAAGTATCATTTTGTCTTTTTTGTTTCTGGAATTTTGGTAGGAAATATAAAAACCAAAAACTGATTTATCACTTTTCTTTGGCAGTTACTCTGCCCCTTTCATCCAGAACTGTTAGAGTCTGATTTATAACCTTGCAGTGATTCACTACTTAAATTCTTCCTATGAAGTATAATACTGATACCAAGAAATACATCAGGTAAAAGCTATGAACAAATATCATCCAGAATATCAATGCCAAAAAGAAAATAATCTTAGTTATGAAGCAGCAAGGAGAGTATAGACTTTCATTAAAAGAATAAGAAAAACATCCAGAAATGGTTCATTATTAAGACAATCCTTAACAAAATTGATTGTATTCAGTGTATGTTTCTGAAAGTAATATGATAATCTCTACAGAAATACATAAAACACATTTTCAAAAAGTCATCCTTCAGTTTTTAAAAAAGTAAGTAAATAAAAATCAAGTAAATCATAAAAATTTGACTAGATGAACATTTCCTTTGCATGATGATTAAAATTGGAAAGTTTGAAAGAAGAAAAGATATGATAAGGAAGACAGGATGTATATTAAAAAGAATATATTTGAAGTAAATACTACAAGTAAACAAGATTACTAATGTGATTACTATCCAAAAGAAAGCTGCCATTTCATAATTTATATCAAGTAAATGTGTCATGACAAACACATTATTGAAAGACAAACAGACCAAAAGATCACTGATTATTGAAATTTTAAAAATATGTAGGATGGAAAAACATGAAAGTGATTATCTAATTTAGGAATAGGAAGTAGTAAATCAGTACTTAAATAAAAGTAATGTATTATTTTGAATGAATATTTATAAGTAATTCAACAAAGGAGATTATAAAAGCATTAACACCAAAATGTAAAAACAAAGTGTAATGAAATAGCAAAGGGTAAATGCAATTAACATAATAAAAGTTACTTTTAAAAAAGAATAGTAAAATAAACAACCTTCTGGATATCTGAACAGTAAGTACTAAAATGAGATATTGTGAGTGAAAAGTAGTAAGAATGAAAATTGCATAATTGGAGAACAAGAAATATGAAATAGTTATGTAAGTCTTCAAATTTACCAACAAGTTTTAAAATTTAGGTAAAACTGTTGTCTAAAAATATATATTACAGATACTGACTAAACACAAAAAAAATTTTTAAAGTTAAATAAATTTAATCAGCCCTCAAAAGTTTACCTAACAGTAGGTTTACAAGCAGATTTTATTAAAACTTTGAGTAACATAAGCTCCGTGTTACAAATATTCTTACAGGGAAATAGGTCAAAAGGGAAACTTCTATGACTATATTTCAATACTAGTATAAATTTAATAACAGGAGAAGAGCCAAGATAGCCACTAAGTGCTCTCAGTAAGAGTTTCTCCCACTGAGAGAGACCATCAACTAGATTGGCACAGTCCTTACAGATCTTCAAAAAGAAGGCATTGGAGGGTGGAAGGGAGGAGAACACTGACAATGGGATGAAAGGGGAGGAAGCTGGGAACTGTGCATGGGGTTGCCAAGCATAAGGACCGGTTCCCACTCCCTAGTGACTTTCATGGAAGGGATGAGTAAAACAGGCATGGAGTGGCCCACTCTCATCATGGACTTTTGGGATCCTAGCTTTGGGAGACTCCACAACATCCATGGACATTTGAGTTGGCAGTGAGAACTACTCAGGGAGTTGGCAGAAACAGATTAACAGCCTGCATGGAATCCAGAGGAGTTGGTATGGGAATAACTGCAGTGCAGAATGGCCAGGGCACCTATTCTCCGAGACTTGCCATACTCATCTAGGTGGCTTTAGACTTTGTTAGCTGCTGGTCATGGGCAGAACATGAAGTCTTGCCCATGGGCTGGGGCCAATCTAATCTGAGCACTCTGTGTCTCTCAGCTCACTAGAGTCTTTGCCTGGTTGCACCCATTTACAGTGCAACCTCAGTTGCCCAACTGAAGCACTTGCAAGAAGCCACTGACAGAGCTCTTTCACTGGCCAACTCCATCCACCCATTAGAGCACTTTTGCAGACATAACACCACCTGTGCACACTGACAGCCTCCCCCTACTGACAGCCAGCAAGTGCACTTCTGTCAGCAATCTCCATTGAAATGTTGTTGCAAGCAGACTGTGGAAACTCAGCCCCTTGAGCAAAGCAGGTGCTTGAACTCAAGGGACTAGAGAACAAAGCCACAGGATTTGTTACAGCCCCCCAGGAGTACAGCACACAATCCAAAAGTGCTGGGCTGAGGTTTAGGTCCCCTGAAAGCTTCCATAAATGAAATCAGTCAACTAAATCCAAATGATACCACAGTCAAACCCTCAAGAACATCAAAGAATATAAAAGCAAAACACCCCATCCCAAGACAACAACTTAAAGTTTTAAAGAAATATCCGCCCACACAGATGAGAAAGAACCAATGCAAGAACTCTGGCAACTCTAAAAGCCAGAGTGCCCCATTTCTTCTAAATGAACCTAAAGCTCTCCAGAAAAGTTCCTTAACCAAACTGAAATGGCTGAAGTGACAGACATAGAATTCAGAATCTAGATGGCAAGGAAGTTTGACATGCAGAAGGTTGCAGTCAAATTCAAGGAAAAAAGTAAAGTGGTCCAAGAGTTAAAAGATAATATAATCATTTTAAGAAAGAACCAAATTGAACTTCTGAAAATGAAAAATTCACTACATGTATTTCAGAATGCAATTGGAAATATTAATAATAGAATCAATCAAGCTGAAGAATAAAATTCAGAGCTTGAAGACTGCTCCTTCAAATCAACACAGGCAGAAAAAAAAAAGATTTTTAAGAAATTAACAAAACCTGCAAGAAATATGAAATTATATAAACAGACTAAACATAAAACTAAATGGCATTCCTGAATGAGATGGAGAGACAGAAAACAATTTGGAAAACATATTTAAAGATATTGTCCATGAAGATTTCCCCAACCTCGCTAGAGAAGTCAACATACCAATTCAGGAAATTCAGAGAACCCCTGCAAGATACTATACCTCAAGACACATAGTCATGAGATTGACCATCCTCAAGACACACATTCAACGCGTTCTTCAAAGTCAACACAAAAGAAAACGTCTTAAAGGCAGCTAGAGAGAAGGAGGAGGTCATATACACAGAGAAGACTATCAGACTAACAGCAGACTTCTCAGCAGAAACCTTGCAAGTCAGAAGAGGTTGGGGGCTGATATTCAACATCCTCTTAAAAGAGAAATTCCAAACAAGAATTTCACACCCAGTCAAACTAAGCTTATTAGCAATGGAAAAATAAAATTCTTTCCAAAGAAGCAAATGCTAAGGGAATTCATTAACACCAGACTTACTTTAAAAGAGGTCCTTAAGGGAGTAGTACACATGGAAACAAAAGACCATTACCTGTCAACACAAAAACACACCTAAATACATACACACTGACACTATATACAATCAAGTCTACAATACAATCAGCTAACAACATGATGATAGGAAGAAATTCTCACTTATCAATACTTACTCTGAATGTAAATGGGCTGAAGGCCCCACTTAAAAGACACAGAGTACCAAGTTTGATGAAGAAGCAACCCTCAATAGCATGCTGTCTTCAAGAGACCTATCTCACTTACAATGACATCCTTAGGCTCAAAGTAAAGGGAGGAAGAAATATCTGCCAAACAAACAAAAAAGAAAAACAAGCAGGGGGTTCTAATCTTATTTCAGATAAAACAGTCATTAAATCAACAACAATGAAAAAGAACAAAGATGGGTATAACAGAATGGTAAAGGGTTCAATTCAACAAGAAGACCTAACATCTTAGGATGCTAAATATATATGCACCCAAATTTGAGCAGCCAGATTCATAAAGCCAGTTCTTAGAGACCTATGAAGACTTAGGTAACCCACAAAATAATAGTGTGAAACTTCAACAACCCACTGACAGTGATAGACAGATGGCCAAGGCAGAAAACAAAGAAATAAATTTTGGACCTTAACTCAACACTTGACAAAAGGACCTAAAAGACATCTACAGACTACTCCACCCAACAACAACAGAAAACTCTTTCTTTTCATCTGCACACAGCATGTGCTCTAAGATCAACCACACACTTGGCCATAAAGAAATTCTCAATAAATTCAAAAACACTTAAATTATACCAACCACACTGTCAGACTACAACACAATAAAAGTAATCAATACCAAGAAGATCTCTCAAAACTACAGAATGACATGAAAATTAAATAACTTGATCCTGAATGATTTGGGAGTAAGCAATGAAATTAAGGCAGAAGTCAAGAAATTATTTGAAACTAATGAAAACAAAGGTACAACATGCCAGAATGTTGGGAACAGAGCTAAAGCAATGTTAAGATGAAAGGTTACAGCACTAAATGTCTACATCAAGTATTTAAAACTATTTTAAATAAAGAACTTAACATCATACAAAGGGAAACTAAAAACTCTAGAGAAACCAACCACAAAGCCACCAGAAGAAAAGAAATAACCAAATCTGAGTTGAACTGAAAAAAATCGAGACAAGAAAATTCATATAAAATATCAAGGAAACCAAAGTTGGTTTGTTAGAAAGAATAAATAAGATTGATAAACTGCTAGCTAGAATAATAAAGAAGAAAAAGGCGACTCCAGTAAACACAATCAGAAATGAAAAAGGTGACATTATGGCTGATGTCAAATAAATGCAAAAATATCCTCAGATAATATTATGAGCACCTCTGTGCACACAAACTATACAGAAAACATTGATAACTTCCTGGAAATACACAACATCCCAAGATTGAACCAGGAAGAAACTGAAATCCTGGACAGACCAATAATGATTTCCACAACTGAACCAGAATTGAAAAACCTACCAATAAAAAAAAACCCTGGACCAGTTGGATTGACAGCTGAATTCTACCAGGCATATTAAAAAAGCCTGGTACCAATCCTACTGAAACTATTCCAAAATATCAAGGAGAAGGGATTCCTCCTTCACTCATTCTATGAGGTCAGCATCATTCTGATACCAAATCTAACAGAGATACCCTGAAAAAAGGAAGCTTTAGGACAATATCTCTGATGAACATAGATGCAAAAATCCTCTGCAAAATACTAGCAAAATGTATCCAACAGCACCTCGGAAAGCTAAACCACTAAGACCAAGGAGGCTTTAATCCTGGGATGAAAGTTTGGTTCAACACATGCAAATCAATATGATTTGTCACATAAACAGAACTAAAAATAAAAACTACATAATCATCTCAATAAAGCTTTCAATAAAATACAGCATTTCTTTGTGTAAAAAACGTTTAACAAACTTTGTTGTTTAACAAAGTTGGTTAAACGTTTTTTGTTGTTTTTAAAAACAAACGTTTATCAAAAGGACATACCTCAAAATTATAAGAGCCATCTATGACTAACCCACAGCCAACATTATACTGAATGACTAAAAGCTGGAAATATTCACCTGGAGAACCAGTACAAGACAAGGATGACCTCTCTCACCACTCCTATTCAACATAGTGTGGGAAGTCCTAGACAGGGCAATCAGGGAAGAGAGATAAACAAAAATCATCCATATAGGAAAAGAAGAAGTCAAACTATCTCGGTTTGCAGATGATATTATTCTATACTTAGAAAACTCAACAGTCTTTGCCCAAAGGCTCCTAAAACTGTTAAGCAATTTCAGTGCAGTTTCGGGATACAAAATTAATGTACAAAAATCAGCAGCATTTCTATACACCTGGAATGTACAAGTTGAGAGCCAAATCCAGAACAGAATCCCATTCACAATAGCCACAAAAAGAATTAAATATCTAGAAATACAGCTAACCAGGGAAGTGAAAGATCTCTACAATGAGAATTACAAAACACTGCTCAAAGAAATCAGAGATGACACAAACAAATGGAAAAACAATCCGTTTTAAGAGATAAGAAGAATCAATATTGTTCAAATGGTCATACTGTGCAAAGCAGTTTACACATTCAAGACTATTTCTATCAATCTACCAACATAAATTTTCACAGAATTAGGGGAAAAAAACGTATTATAAAATTCATATGGAACCGAAAAAGAGCCCAAATAGCCAAAACAATACTGAGAAAAAAAAAGTCACACACACATACACACACAAAAGCAAAGCTGGAAGCTGGAGGCATCACACTACTTGAGTTCAAGCTATACTACAAGCCTACAGTACTATAGTATGGTACTGGTGCTGGTACTAAAGCAGACACATAGACTAATAGAACAGATTAGAGAACCCACAAATAAAGCCACAAACCCACAAACATCTGATCTCCAACAAAGTCTACAATAATAAACTATGAGAAAATGAATCTCTAATCAGTAAATGGTGATGGGACTACTGGCTAGCCATAAGCAGAAGATTGAAACTGGACTCCTTCCTTACACCATATACATAAATCGACTTAAATGAATTAGACTTAAATGTAACACCTAACACTATAAAAACCCTTGTAGAAAACCTAGGAAATGTCATTTGGATGTAGGCTTTAACAAAAATTTTTTTTTTTTTTTATGAAGCCTCCCAAGGTATTGCAACTAAAATAAAAATAGACGAGTAGGACCTAATTAACCTACAGAGCTTCTGCACAACCAACGAAACTATCATCAACAAATAGCCAACCTATAGATTGGGAGAAAATATTCAGTAATTATGCATCCAACAAAGTTCTAATATTGAAAATATAAAAGTAATTTAAACAAATCAACAAGCAAAAAACAAATAACCTTGTTAAAACGAGGGCAAAAGAAATGAACAGACACATCTCAAGGGAACACAAAAAGTGGCCAAAAGACATGAAAAAATGCTCATCATCACTCATCACTAGAAAAATGCAAATCAGCACCACAGTGAGATACCATCTGACATGAGTCATAATGGCTATTTATAAAAAGTCAAAAAAATATACATGTTGGCCACATCGCAGAGAAAAGGGAACATGTATACAGTGTTTGTGAGAATGAATATTAGTTCAGCCACTGTGGAAAGTAGTTTGGAGATCTCAAAGAACTTAAAACATAACTACCATTTGACTCTGCAATTCCATTGTTGGATATATACCCAAAGGAATACGAATTATTCTACCAAAAGACACATTCACTTGTATATTCATCAGAGCACTATTAATGATAGTAAAGACATGGAATCCACCTAGGTGCCCATCAACTGTAGACTGAACAAAACAAATATGATATACACACACTAAGAAACACTGGAATATTATGCAACCATAGACAGAATGAAATCATATCTTTTTCCAGAACATGAATGCAGTTGGAGACTATTTTCCTAAGCAAATGAATGCAGAAACAGAAATTCAAATATGGCATGTTCTCACTTATAAATGGGAGCTAAACACTGAGTACTAGATGGAGAAAATAGACACTGGGGCTTACCTGAGGGTGGAGAATGGAGGAAAGTGAGGACCGAAAAGTTACCTGTTGGGTACCATCTTCACTACCTGAGTGACGAAACCATTTGTACACCATACCCCAATAACATGCAACTTACCCATGTAACAAACCTGCAAATGGACACTCTGAAGCTAAAATAAAATTTGAAAAAGAAAATAAATTTTATTTTAAAGTTAAGAATAAAGCCAGGCATAAAAAGTAATAAAATCAGGAAATAGAAAAATTGTTCCTGTTAACTGAGTTGCATAAATCCTGAGTTTAAAAAACAATCCACCTACACTTGTAGAAACTCATTACAAAATGTATTTCTTTTTTGCAAAATGTATTTCTTACACAATATATTCATCATAATTCACTCCGTGGTTTATTTTCAATATCCTCACTCTGAAATCCAGACTGTTGGAGTAACAATCGTATTAAACATTCCAAGTGACCATCATGGAGGAAAAAAATCATTCTAGCCTCTTATGAGTTAAGGATATCATTTCTGTTTATATCTGATTTTCCAGAAAAATCACTATGACCCTACCCAAATACAGTCAGACTCAGAAATAAAATCGTAAATCATGACCAGAAATGAAAGAGTGAAGTTATACCAAATTAAACTGACTGAGTTTTGGAAAGGAAGCCTTGAGTAAAATGTGTGTGAGCACGTGCGCACGCAAACCACAAACACACACACACACAATTAAGAACCCTTGATAAAGATGTTATTTCATCCTCAAGAGATCTGATCCAATCATTTGCAGATGAAACTGAATATAATTTGGGAAAAAATATTTTAAAAGATGGACTATTCTCACTGAATATTTATTAATTTATAGTAATTAATCATGTAGTTTTTAATTAATGTAAATTGAGATATGCAGAAATATAAATAGACCAGAATTGAGATTCCAGAAACAGATAAAAGTGAAAAACAAAATACAAGTAAATGACACTAATGTTTCAAACCAGTTGGAAGAGTAGGGGATTATCAATCATAGTGTTGAGTTGCTCACCTTGCCATTTCAAAACAAAGATTAATCCTTAAAAAGTAAATTTCAGATGAACCAGAAATATATATTTAATTAAATAAAACCATAAAATCACAGAAACCAGAAAAGAAACATTTTAATAAAAAGTTATAGTATAACACAGTAGTTGAAATTCTTTATAGATTATAAAATCATGAAAAACAGAAAATAAACATTTTAAGAAAAAGTTATAGTATAACACAGTAGTTGAAAATCTTTATAGCTAATGAAAGTCAAGCGATCATGATTATAGCTCTCATTCTCTCCAGACTTAGTTCTTGCCTCTGTAAAATAGACATATTAAAAATAACTAATAGAAGTTTTGAGAGCATTAAGTGAGGTAACTCAATGTGTTCTTTATCATAGTATCTGCCACAGATAAAGCACTCAATTAATGATACTATTAATGTTATGATAATTATTAATTATTGAAAAGATATTTATAACATGTCAACAAAGAAATCTAGAATGGAATAGGAATGGGCTAAATATTCTTAGGTTAAGAAGTAAAACTATTTTGTTCAGCTAAAAACAATGTACAAATGGGAAATACATAATGAAGTCTATTTGCTATTAAAAACCACTTAATAACAATAACATGGAAACAAGACAGTAAAAACTCAATTGAAAGGTAGAAATATCAGCATAAATGATGGAAAAAATAGTTCCAAAAATTTTCCCAATCACAAAAGTGATGAGAAAGCTGATGATATTTTTCAGAATCAACTTTTTCAGAACTCTGAAAAATAACCAAAGCAAACCAGATAATATTTATTCAAGAAATATAGCTGAATTATAGTAAGAACAAGATTTTTGAGGTCATTTAACATGCCCTCATCTGATCCTTCTTTCTCTAGCTGTATGCATGCTCAAAAACAAAAACAAAAACAAAATCCTGAGTAGGTCCTAAATTATCACATCTGGCTTATCTTGATCCTTATCCAAGCAAAATGAAGGATAAAAATGAGTTATCAACTGCCTGGCTGACTGCTGTAGTTTGCAACATTCACATTAAGATCCTTAGCAAAACAGAGAGACTTACTGGTTCCAGGAATTTAGGAATATCTCTGTTAATCATTAGATGACAACTAAACAAACAGCCCAGATTTCAGTGGCAACATAGGAAAAGGAAGGCAGACCTTACAGAATCACTTCAGAAAAGACATTAAATAAATATAACAAACAACCAATAGCAGTATAAAAATATTGAGAAGGAAGAAAATCAGATTTGAAGAGTTTTCATATAATATTATTTTAAATGTGACAGATTTAAAATTTCAGCACAATTTTCAAGAAATGAAAAGAAAAAGTATAACCATTCCTGAAAAAAAGAAACAAGGCTGGGCGCGGTGGCTCAGGCCTGTAATCCCAGCACTTTGGGAGGCCGAGACCGGCGGATCACCAGGTCAGGAGATCGAGACCATCCTGGCTAACACGGTGACACCCTGTCTCTACTAAAAATACAAAAAACTAGCCGGGCGAGGTGGCGGGCGCCTGTAGTCCCAGCTACTCCGGAGGCTGAGGCAGGAGAATGGCGTAAACCCGGGAGGCGGAGCTTGCAGTGAGCTGAGATCCGGCCACCGCACTCCAGCCTGGGTGACAGAGCGAGACTCCGCCTCAAAAAAAAAAAAAAAAAAAAAAGAAACAAAACAAAGCAATCAGTAGAAACTGTCCTAAAGAAGCACAGATATAGAATTTACTAAAGAAACTTTAAATCATCTACTTAAAGTATGTTCAAACAACTAAATTATACCTAAATAGCTAGAATAAAATATAATACTTATCCTGAGGAACAGAAAAAAAAAAAAAGATAAAAAATAAATAAACAGATCTTCATAGGACTGTGGGACACCATCAGACCTACCAATGCACCCATTAGAAGAGTCTCAGCAGAAGGGAAAAAGAAGAAGGTGCGGAAAAATTATTTCAAGCAATAATTGTCAGAAATTCCAAAATTTGATGAAAAACATAAATTTTCACATCTAAGAATCTTAAAAAAACCCCATAAGTATAAACTCAAAGACAGCCACATGTAGAAACACCATAATAAACCTGATAGCTAAAGACAGAGAGAATTTTTAGCAGCAAGAGAGGTAACTCATCATGTACAAACTATCCACAATAAGATTAACAGCCAACTTGGTCAAATTAACTGACCAACATGGAGAAACCCTATCTCTACTAAAAATACAAAATTAGCTTGGTGTGATGGCACATGCCTGTAATCCCGGCTACTCAGGAGGCTGAGGCAGGAGAATCACCTGAACCGGGGAGGTAGATATTGCGGTAAGCCGAGATCACGCCATTGCACTCCAGCCTGGGCAACAAGAGTGAAACTCCATCTCAAAAAAAAGAAAAAAGCGAAAAACAAAAAAAGACTGGCACCCAAAAACTCTATGTGTAGCAAAACTACAGTTTAGAAATGAAGGAGAAATTAAAACATTTCAGTGGCTGGGAATGGTGGCTCACACCTGTAATCCCAGGACTTTGGGAGGCTGACGCAGGAGTTAAAGAGCAGCTTGGCCAACATGATGAAACCCTGTCTCTACTGAAAATACAAAAAAAATAATGGGTGTGTTAGTGGGCACCTGTAATCCCAGCTACTCGGGAGGCTGAGGCACGAGAATTGCTTGAAGCTGGAAGGTGAAGTTTGCAATGAGCGGAGATCCTGCCGCTGCACTCCAGCCTGGGTGACAGAGTGGGAGTCTGTCTCAAAGAAAAAAAAAAAGAAATTAAGATATTTCAAGACAAAAATTGAGAGATCTGTCACTAGCAAACCTGCCCTATGTGAAATATTAAAGGGAATCTTTCATTTTTCTATAAAAAATGCTGGACACTAACTAAATTCCATGTGAAAGCAAAACACAGCACTAGTTAAATAAACTACATAAATATAGAAGTCATGTACATCCATTTTATTTGTAATCTTTTTTTCAATTAAAAGTCAAATAGACAAAGCAATAAGTATAAATACATATTGATAGGATAAAGGTGTAATTTGAATAACAGTAACAACAAATGAGAAGGGAGTGGATAAACATATATAGTAACAAAGATTTACATAGTGTTTAAAATAAGTTGATATTCATCAGGATTATATTGTTACAAGAAAATATAGGAAAACAACTTAAAACAAGATAATTAAAATGAATACACATAACAAAATAATAAATATGCTACACTAGAAACAGTCTATTTAACATAAAAGTCAGCAATAGGAGAGGAATAGAGGAACAAATAATATAGCAAATATATAGAAAACACACACAAAATGTAAGACATAATTTCAGCAATATAAGTAATTATACTGGC
>NW_012111364.1:7167426-7170310 GCF_000951035.1 Colobus angolensis palliatus
AAAATTAAAACGCAGAGGTGGGCAGAAAAAAATATAAATACGCTCCAAACTATAATCTCTTTAGAAAAGAAACACTATAGGTTTAAGGACATAAATAATAGTTGGAGACTTCAGTACCCTACTTGCAACAATTTATAGAATGACTAGATAGATCAATAAAAAAATAGGAGACTTAAACAATATTATAATCCAAGTAGACTTCTAACGGTTATCTACAACACTTTATCCAACAACAAGAGAATATATGTTCCTCTGCAGATATAACATTCTACAGAACAGGCTGTGTCAGATTGTAAAACAAACATTTACATTTAAAAACATTGAAATCATGAAATGTAAGTTCTCTGACCACAATGGAATAAACTAGAAATCAATAACAGAAGATAATATAAAAAATTCACAGATAATTAGAAAGAAAAGAACAAATTCCTAAATGAGCAATTTATCACATAAGAACTCACAAAGAAAATTAAAACTACTTTGAGATGGATTAAAATAAAAGCACATCTTACCAAAACTTTTGAGACACACTCAAAGCAGTGTTTGGAAGGAAATGTATAGCTATAAATGAATATATGGAAAAAGCACATATCTCAAATTAATAGCTAAATTTTTACTACAGAAAATTGGAAAAAGAAGAGCAAACTAAACCCACAGCAAGCAGAAGGAAGGACATAACATACATAAGAGCAGAAACTAATGAAGTAGAAAAGATAAAAACAGCTGAACAACTAAAAGTTGGCCCTTTGTAAAGATCAGCAAGTTTTATCAAGACTGACTGACCAAGAGCAAAGGAGAGAAGACTTAATTTGCCAAATTCATGAATAAAATAGGATTATTACCATGGACTTTACAGGAATTAAAATGATTATAAAGGGATGTCATATACAATTATTTGCCAACAAACTAGATGTATAAAATGGACAAGCTTTTAGACAGGTGAAAGCTATCAAATCTGAGTGAAAAAGATAAAATCACAGCACATACAAAACAAGAGGTTTAATTTGTAATTAAAAAAAACAACAACAAAAAATAAAACTTTCCACAAAGAAACATACAGGCTTAGATGGATTAACGAGGGAAATCTAACAAAGGTTCATAGTAAAATTAACAACTTTAATAAATTGTTCTGAAAAATAGCAAATGAAGAAACAATTCCTGACTCTTTCTGAGGCCAATATTATTCTGACACCAAAACCAGACAAGGATACCACAAGGAAATAAACTAATTGATCAATATGCTTCATTAATATGGACGCAATAGCTTTCCCCAAAATACTAGCAAACTAAATTTAGCAACATGTGAATTAGAATACACCATGTCCAAGTGGTATTTGTCTCAAGAAAGCAAGACTGGTTCAATATACAAAAATCATTTAACATAACATACCACAGTAACAAATCGTATATACCATGAGTGGGACAAAAACCACATTGTCATCTCAATAAATACAGAAAAAAATTGAGAAAACCCAACATTGTTTAATGATAAAAGCAATGACCAAACTCTCTGAATATAAGGCAACTGCTACTATATGACAACAGTCACTTATGAAAAACCCACAGATAACAACACATTTTATGTTAAAATATAGAGATCTTTGCTTTTTAGATCAGGAACAAGACAATGATATCTTATCATTTCTATTCAACATCTTATTGGTAGTTCTAGCCAGGAGGTAATTTATTAACTCCTCCGATAAAAAAATGTATATATAACAGCTATCCAGATTGGAAATAAAGTAGTAAAACTATATATTTTAGAATGATACAAATGATATAAATAAAAACGCTTAAGTAATTCAGTAATAAACTAGAAACGCTAACATACAAGTTCCAGAAAGAAGCAAGAGAGGAGATAAATATGAAAAAAATTGTATTTTTATGCACTTGCAATTAAAATTCAAAAAATAAAAGTAAAAAATTATTGAAATATCATAAAGGATAAAATAATTATATATAAACTTAACAAAACAAGTGCAAA
The DNA here is from genome assembly GCF_000951035.1 of Colobus angolensis palliatus. Taxonomy (NCBI): domain Eukaryota; kingdom Metazoa; phylum Chordata; class Mammalia; order Primates; family Cercopithecidae; genus Colobus; species Colobus angolensis. The sequence continues at coordinate 7,169,411 of NW_012111364.1, forward strand.
ATTATACAGTTGTTTAATAAGAGTACACAAACATTGCTGAAATGATGTACAAACTGCCTAACGTTAAAAAAAAAAAAAAAAGACAGTCTGTTTTCTTGTACTGAAAGAATTAATATCATTAAGATTGCAATACTACCAAAATGTGGCTACAGATTTAATGAAATTCCTGTCAAAATATCAGGTGACTTTTTGCTGTGGTTGTTGAAAATTGACAAATTGATTCTAAGATTCATGTGAAAATTTAAGAAACTCAGAATAGTCAAAACAACTTTGAGAAAGAAGAACAAATTTGGATAACTCACACTTTCCAATTTCAAAACTGATTACCAATCTATTGTAATTAATACTATGTGGTATTGGTATAATGTTAGACATAACATCATTAATTGGAATAGACTGTCCAAAATTAAATGCATGTAAGCATAGATAATTGAATTTTTATGAGGACACTGAAACAATTTAATGGAGAAACAATTATCTTTTCTACTGTTGGTTCCTGCAAAACGTATACCCATGTGGAAATAAGTGAATTTGAGCCATTGATTCTTACCATATATAAAAATTAACTTAAAATAGGTGAAATTACCCAAAGAAAATACCTAAAACTATACGATATGTACAAGAAAATATAGGTGTAAATATTTTTGACTGTGGATTAGGCAGTGGTTTCTTAGTTGTGACACCAAAAATTTAAGCAACAGAATAAAAATAAAGATCAAATTGCAATTTATGCTAACTTTTATGAATGTTACTGCTACCAGAGATACTTTCAAAGTGAAAAGATGGTCCACAAAATGAGATAACATATTTGCAAAATATAATTTGAAATTCATATCTAGAATATATGAAGAGATCTTACAAGAAAATAATAAGACAGGTAATGAAATTTTTTTTTTTTTT
>NW_012111364.1:7178937-7239480 GCF_000951035.1 Colobus angolensis palliatus
TTGTCCGGCACCCACTAGTGAGATGACCCCAGTACCTCAGTTGAAAATGCAGAAATCACCAGTCTTCTGTGTCCTTCGCGCTGGGAGTTGGAAACTGGAGCTCTTCCTATTCGGCCATCTTGCTCCGCCCCCCTGAAATTTTTTAAATGGTGAAAGTATTTGAATGTATATTTCTCCAAAGAGGACATATTTTCCCAATACGATTATGAAAAGACACTCAATATCTTTAAGGACATACCAATCAAAATCATAGTGAGATACTACTTCACATCCACTAGGATGGCTATAATCAAAAAGTAAAACAGCAAATGTTGGCAAGGATATGGAGAAACTGGAAATCTTAGGTCTTGCTAGTGGGAATAGAAAATGGCTCAGTCCTTTGAAAATCGTTTGCAGTTCCTCATAAAGTGAAATGTGGAGTTATCATATCACACAGTAATTCCACTGTTATATAATAAAAAAGGCTAAAAATGTATGTTTACACAAAACACACACAAATGGTTCTATTAGCATTATTTATAATTGCCAGATTTAGAAACAATCTAAATATCTATAAACTAATGGATGAAAAATGTGTTAAATCTATACAGTGGAATAGCATTCAAGCATAAAAATGAATAAAGTAATGATGCATGCTGCAACATAGAAAAATTTCAAAAACATCACATTAAGTGAAAGAAGCCAGACACAAAAAGCCACATTTATATAAAGTATCTGGAATAGAAAAATCTATAGAGACAGAAAGTAGATTAGTTTTCACCAGGACCTGGGGAAAAGGGCTAATGGAACGTTAGTGTTAATGAGTGCCTATTTCTTCTTAGGGTGATAAAAATATTCTGCAATTAAATAGTGCTGATGACTGACCAATCATGTGAAAACACTAACGACCACTGAATTGCACACTTTAAAAGAGTGTATTTGATAGTATGTGAATAGCTCAAATAAAAAATTAGGTGGGAAAAAAATATCAGTTGGGAAAGAAAGTTAGCCCAAGTTTCATAAAGGGTATTGAGAGTTCATTAGGAATTAAAATACTTGATAAATGTGCAATCTTCTCAAAAAACATGTAAAACTTCTAAATTTGATAGAAATGGAAAATATTGAACAAATCCAGTTTTTGAGAAAGTATGAGGAGATTGACCTTTTAACTCCTGTTGGTAGGTATGTAGATTGTTCAACCTTCATGTGTGAACATTTATAAATATGTAACTGAATATAACATGTACAATGACTCTGATCCATTTATCTTAATTTTATATTTAAATAAAATATATAATCATACCAGTATGCATATATAAATGCATGAGGAAATTTGACAATCACTCTTACGTTTTGAATAATTATCTGTCCATAATTAGTTAATTAAATTACAGGCAAATGTATAACAATTTTTTAGCATAAAAATGTGAATCTGGGATTATAAGTATGGAGTACATGTTTGTTAATATTTTGAATAAAAAATCTTACAAAGCAAGATGCATTGTGTGATTCTATTTCTATAAAATGGTGAAGGAGAGCGAGGTGGTCAGGGTATAAAAGAGCCAGTGAGAAAGAGATCGAGAGACAGAAACATAAAAGTATTTTTCTAGAAAATGTTATCAAAACATAGAAATATTTTACACTGTTCCCTTGGTTTTTATCCAATCAGTATGGGTTAATTTACAAAACAATAAAGTTATTACTAAAAAAAACTGATAGTGAGAAACATTTTATGGTCTTCATTTTCAATATTGCTTTTTTTAATGTATTAATTTACAAAACCAATTAAGTTATTAAAAAATTATTATTATTATATGATCCTGTGTTACTTATGGATGGTAAACATTAACTAGAAACTATTTTCTGCTTTTAGAAAATCTTTTTAGAGAAACAACATTTAAAAATAGTCCTATTAAAAATATGTTCTAAGAAAAACTTCGTATGACATTATATATTTATTTTACTCTCTGGCCCAAAGATAAAGTTACTAAAGTTTCTATTTGTTTAATAAAATTTTCCTCTTTTTTTTTTTTTTTTTTTGGAGACGGAGTCTAGCTCTGTCGCCCAGGCTGGAGTGCAGTGGCGCAATCTCGGCTCACTGCAAGCTCCGCCTCCCGGGTTTACGCCATTCTCCTGCCTCAGCCTCCCGAGTAGCTGGGACTACAGGCGCCCTCCATCTCGCTCGGCTAGTTTTTTGTATTTTTTTTTAGTAGAGACGGGGTTTCACCATGTAGCTCAGGATGGTCTCTATCTCCTGACCTCGTGATCCGCCGGTCTCGGCCTCCCAAAGTGCTGGGATTACAGGCTTGAGCCACCGCGCCCGGCCAAAATTTTCCTCTTTTAATTGATGCTTTTAAATTTTGAATTCTCAGCATACCAAATAATATTATTAAGTAATGGTATATTCTAAGCACATATATATAAGCAAATTAATTATGGTTCATATTCTAAGCATATATATATATATGCAAATAGATTATGACACATGTTGCTTGTTAATGAACATGAAAAATACTTTCTAATACTATAAAAATTGCTATTTTTGCATTTGGTTTTTTAATATGAGGAAAGCCCAACTTGATCAGTACTTTTTAAGGTCTGTATTAGAAGGCAGAACATTTTTAAGACAAAGAAAGCTGATATGTATCTTCAAATCTCTTATAAATTGCAAATGGATATGTTAGTGCCCACTTGGCTGTTGAGGTTTAAGCCTTAGATGTAATCAAGCTTGTCTACTTAGATTTTCTAGCAAATGTGGATTGCATTTATGGGCCAAATGGCTAGCTCGTCGCACCAATTGACAGAAAATAAAGGGCCTCTTCCTATGCTCACTCAGCATGAAAACTGTGGCCTACACTGCATTTGTGGGTTTGAATTAGGCAGAAGTTCCATAACACCTTTACTGTTAAACAAAAGAAAATGGAATAGAATTGCTAGAAAAATTTAAAATATAAGGAACTTCATTGTATTAATCAGGTCAATGTTCTAAATTAAGCAATTACACATCATTAAGTTAGTATTTATGAGCTCTAATTAATAATTCATTTCCAATACATTTACTTAAAATTTGGGGGAATCACTGTACTTATTCAGTGAAGAGTGAAATAATTTAATTTGCTAAGCATTCACAATAAGGATAACTTCAGTCTCTTGATCAGAACGAAGCATTACATGCAAATCAATTGAGGTCACTCTGGGAAAGGAATCTCTTCTCTGTGGAGATTGGTGAGATCGGGGGATATTTTCCCCATTTCCTCATTCATCTCTTGTTTATCTAAGATGTAGTGTCTCTGTCTACTTGCCTTTTGTTCTAGAGAAAAACTATAAGATGACTCCTGGAATGGAATCACCTGAATTCCAGTAACATTTTAAACATCTTTCCCTGATGAATATCTTTCTCTGTGATTAATCATTTAAAAAATTAGAAGCTTTATTTTATAGTACTTTTTTCTCATTAAGTTTTGAATTATCAGCTGCCTCATAGTAAAATAAATAGTAGTTTGCCAATGTGGCACATGTTATGGATTTAGGAGCAGAGATTTACCAAATTGGTACATTTATGGTATAGTTAAATTTATTTGTATTGTCTTGTGTGAGAAAAATCTAAACAAATTGCAGATACACAGTTGAAGATATTTCCTAAATCAGGGAGTAATTTTAGTAATCTCTTCAAGATTGGTCTTTACTGGCCTGGGCAAAATAAAATTATGCTTTAATAGTTTTGTTACATAGCTTTCAGAAAACAGCAATTGATGAGAGGAAGTGACTTTTTTCTGAAGAAACAAAAGTGTTAGTGGGAATTAAAGGCAGTCATTTATTGAGCAAAATTGAATTCAATATGGCAAGATTGAATGAAAAGGAGGTGCTAGAACCTAGAACCAGCTCTGTATGAGAACTCAGAATTAGCTCTGTCTTGAGGATTTAGTACGCTTGTAGAGAAAAACATTGTTAAGTTTGGCAGGCAAAGCATGATAAGTAAAGACAGTATAAAGCAAAAATGAATCAGTGGTAATTAGAATCAAGGGTACAGGGGACATGGAGCACACACTGACATAGAACTCAATTCCTGAAGAAAGCCCAGCAGGTGTAAGCTTGCTCCTGGGTCATTATAAACAGATTTCCACTGTGGGAGATTGGACACAAGGAGATATGGGTGAGAACCCGAATATGTCATAGTGAGACAGGGAGACAATGTTAGAGACCTTTAAATCCCTCAGTCCAAGATGTGCTTTTCTACATCTTTAATACTTGGAATTAGTAGCAACTTTGGGAAATGCATTGAGGCATAATTACCATACTATACTTATAACAATTAGACTTTTATAATATTTTTATACCTTCTGGTTGCCAGTGGGTACAGAGATATACAAGAGAAGTTGTCTTCAATTGATGGGAAGGCAGACTTAGAAAGGTAGGCTTTGACCAACAAAAGGCTACACAGTGACCAAAAAAGAAAGACTAGTTTTAAAATAGTCTCACTCTTAGAGACTTGTAGCCATGGACACAACTTAATGTGACAGAATAGTAGCAAAATAAATTACACGACTTGAAGGCAATTCCAATTCAGTTATGAAAGTAAGAATGTAACTTTTCCCTTTTTAGTAGGTATCTTAAGTTCCTTCACAGAAATGTACACATATATTCAAGGGAAAAACATTTGCTTTTCTTTCAAGTCCACTTGTGTTTCCTTTATCTGAGCAACAATTTACTGAAAGAATTTGGATTTCTCATAGTCTCGATTTGGGTTTTCTGCTTTCAGATCAAAGAGGCAATCTTTAGTTTCACAAAGGTCTTCTTTGTTTATCGCATTGATGCACTTTACATTGATTAAATGCTAATCCTCACAAGTTTTCAGATAGCTGGACACATAATTACCACTATTATACTTCATTCAGCAGCCTGCACAGTTGGTGCTTGATGTAGCTGATGCTGCTTTTGATAGAAAGTTCGCCTGCTTTACAACAAGACTCTCCACTCTCCAGAGTATGAATGAAAGGGATTGTGGTAGGCTGACTCCATTTAACAACCCTGCTTATGTAATATGATCCTTATCAAGCAAATGGTGTGAATCCTGATTCAAATTTTAAAATTATGGTTCTTGACAAACACTGCTAACCTCAAAGTGCAAATATGAGTCAAGAAATAAAGCAGAGTGTAGCAAGTGACTCTGGTTAATATGTTTAATTAAAGTAGTGGGTGAATATGTAAATATTTGAGGATCTGAAGATACTAGACAAACCTTAATTAACTGGGTTGTGGGATTTTTTTTTTTTTATGCATTACCTAATACATGGAATTAGCAGACACTTCGGTAAATTCAACAATGTTTCTTTCCACTTAGATGTTATTTACTAAATAATACAGCACTAGGGCTTTTCTGATATTTTCATTCCTTTCTGACTAGAAACTCTTAAACAGGCAGATTATTATACTTATACAATTATATTATTGGATTTGCATATGTATACGTCAAAATACTTTCTGTGGATGGGAACATCTTCCATAGCTCAGTAAGGCATTAGGCTTGCAGTGGATATGACCAGTGACGTATTGTTAGTTTGAAATTCTGTGTAGCCTGGTAAAGACTTAAAAATGGCTCCTGATTCAGAGTATGATTATTTTGTGACAGCTGGTTGGTACTGGAACCAAGAATAAAGGAAAGAAGAATACGTGATCTGCTAGCCTAGAAGGAGAGGTAGAATGGGTCCAGGAGAAAGAAAAAAAAGAAGAATATAGGAAGTAATAAAGTATTGTAATCCATGCAAGCACAACGAGGAAAGAAGAAACTATATACATAGACAATATTGATAATTTTATTCTCTTGAGTATGGAATTACATTGACCATCTGTGGCATCTTTCCATTTGCCAGAAATCACATGATCCTTTTGCAGTAATGCTGTCTCTTCCTGAGATGAAACACAGGGGAGAGAGGAGAACAGAAACAGGAAGGGAAGGGAAGAAGACACACATGAATTGATGTTGATTAGTAGTGCTTCTGCTTGATTGAGTGTTAAGTTAGAGGAATTAAACAAAATCAAGTGTCAAGGAAATACTTTCATCAAGCTGCCTTTTATTCATTGCAAGCTAAACTATTTACCGAAAATGGATGTTGCCTCCTTTTTGGCCATCATTATTTTTACAGCTGAATTTCCACATACCCTTTGAAAACTGATTGAATATTGCTCATGTAAATAAAAAAATAGAAAACATTATTGCAACTCATAAGTGTGTCTAAATTATTGCCCAAATAATCTATAATTGTCTGGGAGAATCTACTTCAATATAAAAGGCTATACACAATGGAATGAATGTTCTTTCCTTGCTCTCTGATATTTTATTCATTTCTGACTATTACTTCAATTTTACCTGTCAAACCTAGCTAGGTTAAGTTTATTGGTATATTAATATTTGTATTTTATTTATATTATAAATATACATACATAAATTAACAATCACATATAACCTCACCTATCTGTCACCCAAGCTCACTAGTGGTAGTTTTGTGACTATTATGGCATATTTACAGATATTTTAATGACTGCAAATATTTTACCCTATGGATATATCATAGTTTATTTAATAATTTGCCTATTTTTGCACCTTAGGATTTTAAGGTTTTACTACTATGAATAACTCAATATAAGGATTTTAAGATTTTACTAGTATGAATAACTCAATATAAGGATTTTAAGGTTTTACTAGTATGAATAACTCAGTATAGGCTGGGCATGGGAGCTCATGCCAGTAATCCCAACACTTTGGGAGACTAAAGCAGACAGATCACATGAGGTAAGGAGTTCAAGATGAACATGGTCAGTATGGTGAAATCCCATCTCTACTAAAAATACAAAAATTATTAGCTAAGAGTAGGGGCATGTACATGTAGTCTCAGCTACTCAGGAGGCTGACGGAGGAGAACTGCTTGAAACTGTGAGGTGGAGGTTGCAGTGAGTCAAGATTACGCCACAGCACTCTATCCTGGATGACAGAGCGAGACTCCATCAAAAAAAAAAAAAAAAGAAGGAAGAAGAAGAAGCAGCAGCAGCAGCAGAAGAACTTAGTATATTTTGTTCTGACTATTTTCATGAGATAGATTTCTTAGAACATTATCTCTAGGTCAAAAGCTGTGAACTCCTTTACAATGAAATAAGCAAATCAATCTATACAGTACAATAACTTTCTATTTATATACTCTTACATAAACACCTCCCAGATAAAGATATACAGTATTTCGAATTCCCTAAGAACTCTTTTGTGCCCTCATTTAATAAATAATCCTCCAAAGCATAACAACTATTTTAACTAACACTATACATTAGTTCATCCTTATTTTTAACCTTAGGTAAATGGAAACACTATTATGTAATCTTTAATATCTGGCTTCTTTCACTCAATATTTTTGTTTGGAAAGTTATCCATACTGTCGCATGTATCAATTTCTCATTCTTACTGTTATATAATATTTTTGTGTGTGAACATACACTATTTTGCCAGCCTATTGTCAAAAGGCACTTGAGTTGTTTCCAGTTAGGGGCTATTAGAAATAAAGGTGTGATAAACATTCTTTTATAAGTCTTTTGTTGGCCATAAACATTTCTTTATGTTGCTCAATACCCACAATTGCAATTGCTACTTTATGGAGTAGGCATATGTTTATTTTTAGTATATATTGGCAAACAGATTTCCAAAATGTGTATGGCTAGGGTACACAATCCCTCCAGCAGTGAATGAGATGTTCAAATGTTTGACATTCTAAGCAGCACATACTGTTCATCTCCCATACTGGTAAGTATATATTGGTATGGTGCACTCTTATCTTATTATAATTTGAATTTGTTTCTTTTTTTGATGACTATCATGGTGAGTGCCCTTTCATATATACCTTAGTCATTTGAATATCTTTGTGACTTGCCTGAAGAAACTTTTTACCCATTTTTTAAAGTGATTATTTTGTCTTTTTGTTTTTTATTTTTTAAAGATATTTTATACATTATAGAATGCAAGTTATTGGTCAAATATAAATTGCAAATATTTTCTCTTGGTCTTTAACTTGCATTGATGAAGAGCTTTATTGTTCTATATCTTCATAACCCTGATAAACTGTGAGGGCTTCAGTCTATCTTTTGAAGTTTCCAATGTTTCTCGATGTGCAGAGACTCCACGATATTTCCTAATTTGGTAAATGCCTTAAAGAAAAGATCAGAATTCGCTCTTCAAGTAACAATTTCCTAAAATCTGTGAGGCTCTGCCATATATTGGTCTACTTTTTATATCTTACCATTTTATTAATTTTTTTTCGTTGTTCAAAAGCTTTTCCTCCAGTTTGGTTGAGTGTATAATACTAGGCATATGGCTTAGTCTGTTTTGTGTTGCTACAACAAAATAACAAAGACTGGGAAATTTACAATAATCAGAAATTTACTGGTGAGAAGTTCTGGAGGTTGGGAAGTCCAAGATCAAAGCAATAATATCTCACAAGGGCCTTCTTGCTATATCATCACATGACAGAAGTCAGAACAGCAAGAAAGGTTAAAGGGGCCTGAACAGGCTCCTTTTAATGGCACTAATCTCAACTATGAGGACAAAACCCTCATGGCCTAATCAACTGGTAAACATCCCACCTTGTGCTGTGTTAGAATGGCAATTAAATTTCAACAAGAATTTTGGGAGTTTTGGAGTGGACTAAAGTTCAAATAATACCAGCATGCAATTATAATTTCTTGCTCAATTTTTTTCTTATTCTAAAAATTATACCTGTTATTTATTTTTTATGAATAATTAAGTTTGCTAGACCTCCTACATCAATGTTAAACAGTAATAATCACTGGTAATTTTTGTTTTAAGTTAAGGAACTTAATTCTATAATTTTTCAGAAAGTGAAATTATAGCTACTAGTTTGTTGTCATATTTTTTAGCATGTCAAAAAAAATTGTAAAGTCTTTCACAGCTAGATATTTGTAAAACATAACACTTTTATTGTTTTTATAGGAATATATGCTTCAAATAAAATGATACAAATATTATAAAAATAAGAAAACAACAAAAATCACTCAATATATTATATGAGAAATCACCACTTTTCACAACTGGTATGTATCACTTTAGATACCTCTATACAGCTAGATAGAAGTTTAAAGTTAAATAAATATTGAGAAAAATTGTTTTTGAAAAATGGGATTGTAATCTTTTTATTTTTATAATTAAAATTAATTATAATCATAATTTAAAGGAAAAAATGTGTGAGGCAAATAAGAGTGCTGACATTCAATTTTCTTTACAAAAGTAGTAGATACTAAAGTATCTCCCTGAAATTAACTTTGATTATGAAAACTTATGTTTCAAATGTTAGCATAATCTACTGTCACCCTGTTTAAAACATGGAATTAACATTAACTCCCACTTATCCTTAATTACTGATTTTAAAATTGTAATTTTTTTATTATATTTATCATGTTCTCATGGTCACAACAATTTAAATATTATTTATTTTGTATTTATAATACTTAAAGTTTAGTTTTTATTCTATCTCCACTAAATTTAGTATTATTTTGATTACTAGTTTATTTTGATTGCATTCTAATTTTGCTTTATTTTTCATTTTGTTCTTTGTTTTGTTTCAGACTTGTCTACTTCATTTCTCTAAATTTATATTTAGAATAAAGTGTCAAATAGAAAAATGTTGTATTTATTTTAAAAAGAGCAAATATTACAGGAGTACTTCAAACGAAATGCAGCAATACATTACCCCAACCTTTCCTCAATTTTCTCCCTTGAGGAACATGTTTTAAATGCTTAAATGATTAATTTACAGTCACATAAAAATTATTAAACATATTCTCCTTGTATAACAAACAAACAACAAAAAACTTAAAAGATAAACCTGTATTCCCCTTTGACCACATAAATGAAAAGGAAACATAGTACTTGTATTAGTCCATTTTCATGCTGCTATAAAGAACTACCAATCATGCCTTCCCAACAGTTCCTCAAAGTCTTAACTCATTCCACCATTAACTCAAAAGTCCAAGTCTAAAGTTTCATCTCAGATAAGGGAAGTCCCTTCGACCTATGAAACTGTAAAGTCAAAAACAAGTTAGCTACTTCCAAGATACGATGGGGATACAGGCGTTGGGGAAATCCTCCCATTCCAAAAGAAAGAAAATGACCAAAACAAAGAGGCTTTAGGCTCAGTGCAAGTCCAACACCCATCAGGGTAAGCATTAAATCTTAAAGCTCCAAAATCTCCTTTGATTTCATGTCTCACCTCCAGGGCATGCTGATGTAAGGAGTGGGTTCCCATGGCCCTGGGCAGCTCTACCCCTGTGGCTCTGCCGGGTACAGCCCCCATGGCTGCATTCACAAGCTAGCATTGAGTGCCTGCAGCTTTTCTAGGTGCACAGTGCAACTTGTTGGTGGATAATTTGGGGGTCTGTAGGATGGTGGCCCTCTTCTCCTAGCTCCACTAGGCAGTGTCCCAGTGGAAACTCTGTGGGGGGGCTCCAAACCCACATTTTCCCTCTACACTGCCCTAGAAGAAGTTCTCCATGAGGGTTCTGTGTCACGTGCGTCCATGTGAAGGGACCACCAAACAGGCATTGTGTGAGCAATAAAGTTTTTTAATCACCTGGGTGAAGGCAGGCTGAGTCCGAAAAGAGAGTCAGCCAAGGGAGATAGGGGTGGGGCCGTTTTATAGGATTTGGGTAGGTAGTGGAAAATTACAGTCAAATGGGGTTGTTCTCTGCCAGCAGGGGTGCAGGTAACAAGGCGCTCAGTGGGGTAGCTTCTGAGGGAAGAGAAGGAATTTCACAAGGTAATGTCATCAGTTTAGGCAGGAACCAGCCATTTTCACTTTTTTTGTGATTCTTCACTTGCTTCATGCCATCTGGTTGTATACGTGTAGGTTTGGGCTCAGAGGCCTGACACTCTGCCCCAGCAGCAGATTTTTGTCTGGACATCCAGCTGTTTTCATACATTCCCTGAAATCTAGTCTGAAGCTCCCAAACTATTGCATTCTTCATACCCAAGGCCCCAACACCACATGGAAGCCACCATGGATGGGGGCTTGCACCATCTGTAACAATGGCCTGAGCTGTACGTTGGCCCCTTTTAGCTACAGCTGGAGCTAGAGCAGATGGGATGCAGGGCACCCACTCCCATGGCTGCACAGAACAGCAAGATACTGGGCCCAACCTATGAAACCATTTATCCCTCCTAGGTCTGTGACGGGAGGGACAACTGCAAAGTTATCTGACATGCCCTGGAGACATTTTCCCCATTGTCTTGGCTATTTGCATTTGGCTCCTCTTTACTTCTGCAAATTTCTGCAACCTTGAGTTCCCACCCAGAAAATGTTTTTTTGTTTTTTTTTCTCTACTACATGATCAGGCTGCAAATTTTCCAACATTTATACTCTGCTACCTTTTTAAATATAAATTCTAATTTTAGACCATCACTTTACAAAGGCATATGAGTGTAAACTGATAGAAGCAGCCAGGCTACATCTTGAATGTTTTGCTTCTTAGAAGTTTCACCTGCCAGATACTCTAAATCATCTTTCTCAAGCTCAAACTTCCACAGTTGTCTAAAGCAGGGCCACAATGCCACCAGTCTCTTTGCTAAAGAATAGCAAAAGTGACCTTTACTCCTGTTCCTAATAAGTTCCTCATCTCTAGCTGAGACCTTCTCAGCCTTGACTTTACTGTCCATATCAATATCAACATTTTGGCAACAACAATTTAACCAGTCTCTAGGAAATTACAAACTTTCCCTCATCTTACTGTCTTCTGAGCTCTCTAAACTGTTCCAGTCTCTGCCTGTTACCCAGTTCCAAAGTAGTTTTCACATTTTTCAGGTATCTTTTAGCAGTGTCGCACGTATCTGGTACCAATTCTCTGTATTATTCTGTCCTCACACTGCTATAAATAACTACCTGATACTGGGTAATTTATGAGGAAAGGAGGTTTAATTGACTCACAATTCCATACGCAGTACAGGAGGCATGGGTGAGGAGCCTCAGGAAACTTACAATCATGGCAGAAGGGTGAAGGGGAAGCAGGCACTTCTTCACACGGCCAGCAGGAGACAGAGAGGAGGGGAAAGTGCTACACACTTTTAATCAACCAGATCTCATGAAAACTCACTCACTATCATGAGAACAGCAAGGAGAAAATCTGCCTTCATGGTCCAATTACCCCCTACCGGGTTCATCGCCCAACACTGGGGATTAAAATTCAACATGAAACTTGGGTGTGTACACAGAACCCAACCATATTTCTGTAGCTATTGTAAATGGGATTGTGTTCTCGATTTGGCTCTCAGCTTGAACACTATTAGTATATAGAAATACTACTGTGTGTTGTACGTGGATTTTGTACCCTGAAACCTTTCTAAAATCACTTAATAATTTTAATAACCTTTTAGCAGAGCCCTTGGGGATTTCTAAGTATAGAATTATATCACCAGACAAGAAATAGTTTCACATCTTCTTTTCCTATTTGGATGTCCTTCATTTCTTTATCTTGCCTGATTGCTCTGGCTACCACTCCCAATGCTGCGTTGAATAGGTTGTGATGAGCATGGGTATCCTGGTCTTGCTCCAGTTCTCAAGATAAATGCTTCCATTTTCGTCCTGGTCAGTATAATGTTGGCTGTGGGTTTGTCATTGATGACTGTTATTATTTTCAGGTATATTCCTTTGATGCCTAGTTTCTTGAGAGTTTTTTTAAATCATGATGAGATGTTAGATATTTGTTGCAAGATTTTTCTGCATCAATTGAGATTATCATATGGTTTTTATTTTTAATACTGTTTATGTGGTAAAGAAAATTTATTGATTTATATATTTTGCACCAACCTTGCATTCCAGGAATGAAGGCTACTTTTTCATTGTGAAATAATATTTTGTATGCTACTAGATATGGTTTGCTAGTATTTTATTGAGGACTATTGAATCTGTATTCATCAGAAATATTGGCCTGCATTTCTCTTTTCTCATTGTGTCTTTGCCAGGTTTTGATATCAGGGTGATGCTGGCTTCATAGAATGAATTAGGGAGGAGTCGATCCTTCTCAATTATTTAGAATCGTTTCAGTATAATTTATACAAGGTCTTTTTTGTACATCTGGGAGAATTTGTATGTGAATTCCTCTGCTCTGGGACTTTTTTGGTTGGTAGATTTTCATTGCTGATTCAATTTTGTCACTTGATAATGATACAGAAGTTAAGAAAGAATCCCTTAGGCACATAGTGAGGGTACAAAAGTCCTTTGTAAAGCTTTTCTCTTTAATGAAAAGCAGCCCAAAATTACTGAGCAAAGAGTAGCCTGTAAAGTCAAGCTGCAGACATTGAAAAGGAAGCTGGGAGCCTGCACGGGTGAGTGCCAGCAGGAGCTAGAACATGTTCAAGATGGTAGCTCCATCTTCCCTTGTTTGTCAGCCACATGTACAGTAAGAATCAGACAAGTGGTGTGGATCAACTGGAAACCATTTGCATAATAAGATTAGGGTGGGGCAAATAGCCTTCCCCGCATGCTATGTAAATGGCATACCTGATCGAACCACTCTGTGAGCCGTATGTAAATCAGCCACTGCCTCCTCAAACCTAACTATATAGTTTGGTGCATCTGCCATGTCCTGGTCTATTCCACTCAGAGATCCCTTTCATTCTCTTCTGCCTATTAAACCTTCCCACACTAAACTCCGCATGTGTGTCCGTGTCCTAAATTTTCCTGGTGCATGACAATGAACCCCAGGGTATATACCCAAACAATGTAGCCACTTCAATATTGGTCTATTCCATGTTTCAATTACTTACTGATTCAGTCATTGGAGACTACATGTTTCCAGGAAGTTATCCATTCTCTGTAGATTCTGTAGATTTCTTGTTTCTGTGCACAAAGGTGTTCATATTAGTCTGAGGATCTTTTGTATTTTTATAAAATTGGTTATAATGCCAATTTTTGTCATTCCTAATTGTACCTATTTGGATTTTCTCTCTTTTTTTCTTTGTTAATCTATGTAGCCATCTATGGATCTTGTTTATCCTTTCAAAAAACCAACATTTGCTTATGTTGATACTTTGCATAGATTTTTGGATGAATTCAGTTCTGCTCTAATTTTAGTTGTTTGTTTTCTTTTGCTAGCTTGGGGTTTAGTTTGTTTTCTAGTTCCTCTAGGTGTAATGTTTGGTTAACTTGAGATCTTTCTAACTTTTCGAGGTAGACGTTTAGTGCTATAAGCTTTCCTTTTTTTATTTTTTTTTTGAGATAGAATTTCACTCGTCCCCCAGGCTGGTGTGCAATGGCAGGATATCTCGGCTCACTGCAACTTCCACTCCTGGGTTCAAGCAATTCTTCTGTCTCAGCCTCTTGAGTAGCTGGGATTACAGGTGCCCGCCACCATGCCCGGCTAATTTTTGAATCTTTTAGTAGCAATGGGGTTTTACCATGTTGGCTAGGCTGTTCCTGAGCTACTGAGCTCAGGTAATCCACCTGCCTCAGTCTCCCAAAATGCTGGGATTACAGACGTGAGTCAACATGCCCAGCCTAAACCTTCCTTTTAACACTGTTTTTCTGCAGTGTTATGTATGTTTCATGTGCATGTGAAAATATTGTATATTCTGTGTTTGATGGGTGGAGTACTTTGTAGATATCTAGTAGGTCCAATTAGTAAAGTGTTGAATTTAAGTCCAGAATGTGTTTGTTAGCTTTCTGCCTCAATTAATTGTCTAATAATGTCAGTGAGGTGTTCAACTCCTCTATTTTTATTATGTGGTTGTCTACGTCTTTTCGTATATAGAGAAATACTTGTTTTATAAATCTTGATGTTCAATACGGGGTGCATATATATTTAGGGTGCTTATATACTAAGTATTCTTATTGATTGAGACCTTTATCATTATGCAATGCTCTTCTTTGTCCTTTTTCATAATTTCTGGTGGAAAGTGTTTTGTCTGAAATAAATACAGTAAATACTGCTGTCTTTAGTTTTGCATTTGTATGGTAGAACTTGCTCCAACCCTTTATTTTGAGCCTATGGGTGTGGTTACATGTGAGACAGCAGACAGATAGTCTTATTTTTTTTAAATCCAACTTGCCACTCTGCACCTTCATGTGGAAAGCTGAAGCCATTTACATTCAAGTTTAAAACTGGTATGTGTGTCTTCGTTCTATTACAAAGTTGCTTCCTGTTTGCTTTGTAGTTTCTATTTTGTGGCAGCATTACACAGTCTGCAGGCTATATACTTATGTATGTTTTTGTGATAGTAGGTATCTTTGTTTTGTTTCATGTTTAAAACTTCATCAAGGATCTCCTGTAAGGCTGGACTAGTGGTAACGAATTTCCTTAGCAAATGTTTGTCTGTAAAATATTTGATTTCTACTTTGCTTTTGAAGCTTGGTTTAGCAGGGTATGAAACTCTTGGATGAAATTTCTTTTCTTTAAGAATGGTGAAACAGTTTCCAAATATCTCCTGGCTTGTATGGTTGCTGCTGAGTTTATCTACATTCTGAACAATTGTTGTTGCTACTGTTGAATTTTAATAATATATATGAAATATTCAATAAAGAATAATTGTATTATTTTTACATTAATAAACATTATAATTTATACAGTATTTTAATTTGGAATACTCCCAATTATACTGTCACCCAGACACAAAGACTCAAGACACATGCATTCACTGTGAGAAGAAAAAAGTTTATAATAGCTAAAAGCCCCATTCAAAGGACAGCAACTCAAAGGTTAGAGGAACACCAACCCACATAGATAGGAAAGAATCAGTGCAAGGATTCTGCCAACTCTAAAAGCCAGAATGACCCATTACACCCTAATGAGGCCAGGAGCTCCCAAGCAATGGTTCTTAAATGGAGTGAAATGATTGAAATGAGAGACACAGATTTCTGAATATGGATGGCAAGAAAACTCACAAATAGTCAGGAGAAAGTTGAAACCCAATCCAAGGAATCCACAGAATATAGTAAATGGATCTAAGAGCTGAAAATTGAAAGAGCCATTTGAAGAAAAGTCGAACTAAATTTCTGGAACTAAAAAGTTCATTACAAAAAATTATAAGTAAGTAAGAAGCATTAATAGCAGACTAGGACAAGCTGAGAAAAGATTCTCAGAGCTCTAAGACCAATTCTTTGAATCAACTCAGTCAGACAAACAACAAAAAAAAACACATAATAATAATAATTAAGAAAAACAAACACAGCTTCCAAGAAATAAAAGATTATAGAGAGAGACCAAATCTATGACTCGATGCTTTCCTGTTAGAGAAGGACAGAGCATAACTTGGAAAACACATTTAACACATTTGAGGATATAGTCATTGGAAATTTCCCCAATCTCACTAGAGAAGTTGACAGGTAAATTCAAAAAGTACAGATAATCCTTGTGAAATACTATCATAGGCAACCATTCCCAAAGCACATAATCATTAGATTCACCAGGATCATCATGAAAGAAATAATCTTAAAGGCAGCTAGATACAGGGGTCAGTTCTTATACAAAGAGAACCCCATCAGGCCAGTGAGAGACCTCTCAGCAGAAACCTTACCAGTCAGAAGAGATTAGGGACCTATTTTCAGATTCCTTAAAGAAAATAAATTCCAACCAAGCATTTCATATCCCACCAAATTAACCTTCATAAGGTAAGGAGAAATAAAATCTTCTTATACAAGCGAATGCTAGGGGAATTAATTACAACCAAACATACGTTACAAGAGGTTATTTAGGGAGTGTTAAACACGGAAAGAAAAGAAAGACCTGTTACCACAAAAACACTCTCCAGCACATAGCCCTCAGACTCCATAAAGAAACTACTCAATCAAATCTACAAAACAACCAACTAACAACAAAATGAGACAAACAAAATCTCACATATCAATACTGACACTGAATATAAATAGTCAAATACCCCACTTAAAAGGGATAAAGTGGCAAACTGGATAAAAAGACAAGGCCCAACTTTCTGCTTTCTTCAAGAGACCTATCTCACATGTAACAACACCTGCAGGCTCAAAATAAAAGGGTAGAGAAATATCTACCATGCAAACAGAAAAGAAAAAGAACAGAAGTTGTTATTCTTATGTCAGGTAAAACAGACATTAAACCAATAACAAATAAGATGAACAAAGAAAGGCTTTACATAATGATGAAGGGTTCAAAGTAAAACAGATATTAAACCAATAACAAATAAGATGGACAAAGAAAGGCTTTACATAATGATGAAGGGTTCAATTCAACAAAACTTAACCATCCTAAATATACATGCACCAAATATTGGAACACTCATATTTATAAAACTAGCCCAGCTTAAGCAATGCAGACATCTAGACAGCCATACAATAATAGTGGGAGACTTCAATACCCCATTCATAGCATTCATAGCATTAGACAAATTATCAAGGCAGAAAATTATTTTTAAAAAATCTAGACTTAAACTTGGCACTGAATCAACTGGACCTAATAGACATCTACAGAACA
This sequence comes from Colobus angolensis palliatus, assembly GCF_000951035.1. Taxonomy (NCBI): domain Eukaryota; kingdom Metazoa; phylum Chordata; class Mammalia; order Primates; family Cercopithecidae; genus Colobus; species Colobus angolensis. The sequence continues at coordinate 7,196,404 of NW_012111364.1, forward strand.
CTCTACTCAACAACCACAGTATAATTATTCTCATCTGCACATAAAACATTTTCTAAGACTGACTACATGTTTTGTTATAAGCAAGTCTTAATAAATTCAAAAACATCAAAATCATACCAAGCACACTTTCAGACCACAGTGTAATAAAAATGAAAATCAATATCAAGATCTCTTAAAGCTACATAAATACATGGCAATTACACAACTTGCTTCTGAATAACCCATGTTAACATTGAAATTAAGCACCAAACCAAAATATCTTTTGAAATTAAGAAAAATAGAGACACAACTTACCAAAATCATTGGGATGCAGCAAAGACAATGTTAAGACAAATGTATACAGCACAAAATGCCTTTATCAGGAAGTTAGAAAGATCTCAAATAAATAATCTAATATTGCACATAAAGGAACAACAACAACAGCAAAAGAACAAACCAACTCTTAAGCTAGCAGAAGAAAACAAATGACTAAAATCAGAGAAGAACTGAATGAAATTGAGACACAAAACTCCTTAAAAAAGATCAGCAAAGGCTGGGCTCTATGACTCATGCCTGTAAACTCAGCACTTTGGGAGGCTGAGGCAGGCAGATCACAAGGTCAGGAGATCGAGACCATCCTGACTAACACAGTGAAACCCCGTCTCAAACTAAAAACATAAAAAATTAGCTGGGCGTAGTGGTGGGTGCTTGTAGTTCCAGCTACTCGGGAGGCTGAGGCAGGAGAATGGCGTGAACACGGGAGGCGGAGCTTGCAGTGAGCCCAGATCCTGCCACTGCACTCCAGCCTGGGCAATAGAGCAAGACTCCATCAAAAACAAGCAAACAAACAAAAAATCAATGAAATCAAGAGTTGGTTGTTTGAAAAAAATAAGTATGAATAATAGACTGTTAAAAAGATTAACAAAGAAATAAAAGAAGACACAAATAAGTACAATTAGCAATGACAAAGATGACATTATACCCAATGTCACAGAAATACAAAATATTCTCAGAGTATTATGAACACCTCTATGCACACAAATGAGCAAATCTAGAGGAAATAGATACATTCCTCAAAACATAAAGCCTCCCAAAATTGAACCAGAAAGGAAATGAAAACTTGAACTGATGAATACTAAGTTCTGAAATTGAATAAGTAATAAACTTACCGAATTAACGAAAGCACTGAGCCAGATGGATTCAGAGCCACATTCTACGAGATGTACAAAGAAGAACTGGTGTGAATGCTACTGAAACTGTTCAAAAAAATCAAGAAAGAGGGGACTCCTCCTGAACTCATTCTATACATCCAGAATCATTAAGAAAACAAAATATGACAGTTACACAAGGAAAAAAGGAAACTTCAGGCCAATATCTCTGATGAATATAGATGCAAAAATCCTTAACAAAATACTATAAATTGAATTCAGCACCACATCACATAATTAATATATCATGATCAAGAAGGCTTTATTCTTGGCATGCAAGGCAAGATATGCAAATCAATGAATGTGATTTGTCATATAAGCAGAATTAAAATCAAAATCCATGTGATCATCTCAATAGAGTCAGAAAAGACTTTCAATAAAATTCAACATACCTTTATGATAAAAATCCTCAACAGACCAGGCATTAAAGGAACATATCTCAAAATATTTCATTGATTTTGTTTTGTTTTGTTTGTTTTTGACAGAGTCTTGCATCTATGATAACAAAACAATCAACATGATACTGAATGAACAATTGCTAGAAACATTCTCCTTGAGAACTGTAACAAGCCAAGTTTCCACATTCACCACTCCTATTCAACATAGTACTGGAAGTGTCAGTTAGAGTAATCAGGCAAGAGAAAGAAAAAAAAATGTATCCAAATCTGAGAAAAAGTTAAAGTATCTCTCTTGACTGATAATATGATTCTATATCTAGAAAACCCTAAAAACTGCAACAAAAGTCTTCTAGAACTTATAACAACTTCAGAAAGTTTCAGAATACAAAATCAAAACACAAAAATCACAAGTGTTTTTACACAACAATAACATTCAAGCTGTGAACCAAATCAAGAAGATGATTTTATTTACAATAGCTACAAAGAAAGTGAAATAGCTGGTAATACAGTTAATCCAGGAAGTGAAAGATCTCTAAAAGGACAACCACAAAACCCTGCTGAAGGAGATCATAGGTGACACAAATAAATGGAAAAATCTTCTATGCTCATGGATTGGGAATAAAAAAATGTTAAAATGGCCATACTGCCCAAAGCAATCTACAGATTCAATGCTATTACTATTAAACTGTCAAACTCATTTCCCACATAGCTGGGAAAAAATACTCTAGATTTCATATGGAACCAAAACAGAGCCCAAATAGCTAAGGAAATGCTAAGCAAAAGAACAAAGCCAGAGCCATCACATTACCTGACTTCGAACTATACTATAAGGCTGAAGTAACCAATATATCATGGTGCTGGTGCAAAAACAAAGACCAGGGGAACAGAATAGAGAACTTAGAAATAAAGCTACACACCTACAACTCTCTAATGGTTGAAAAAGTCAACAAAAATAAGCAATGTGGAAAGAATTCCCTATCGATAAATGCTGCTGGGATGGCTGGATAGGCATATGCAAAAGAAAGAAACTGGATTTCCTACCTTTTACTATATACAAAAATCAACACAAGATGGATTAAAAAAATTAAATGTAAGACCTCAAACTATAAAAATCCTAGAAGAAAACTTAGGCAACACCTTTCTTGATATTGACCTTGGCAAAGATTTCTTGGCTAAGTCCCCAAGAGGAACTGCAACAAACATGAAAATTGACAAATGAGACCAAATTAAAGAGCTTCTGCACAGCAGAAAAACAATAACAAACTATCAACAGACTACAGAATGGGAGCGAATATTCACAAACTATGCATCTGACACAGGTCTGATATCCAGGATCTTTAAGGAACTTAAGTCAACAGGCAAAATACAAATAATCTCATTAAAAAATGGGTAAAGGACATGAGCAGAAACTCCATAAAACAGAACATACAAGGTGCCAACACACAGTTTAAAAATACTCTGCATCATTAATCATCAAAGAAATGCAAATCAAAACCACAATGAGATATATTCTCACATTCATCAGAATAGCTACTAAAAGGTCAAAAAGCAATAGATGCTGGTGAGGCTGCAGACCAAAATAAACGTCTATATACCATTGGTGGGATGGCAAAATTTGTTCAGCCTCTGTGAAAAGCAGTTTGGAGATTTCTCAAAGATCTTAAAACAGAGCTACTATTTGACCCTGCAATTCCTTTACTGGATATATACCCATTGGAATATAAATCATTCTACCAAAAAGACACATGCACTTTTATATTCATCCCAGCGTTATTCACAATAGCAAAGACATGGAATCAAGCTAGGTGCCCATCAGTGGTGGATTGAATACAGAAAACATGGGACATACACCCCTTGGAATACTACACAGCCACACAAAAAGCATGAAGTCATGTCCTTTACAGTAGCATGGATGCAGCTGGAGGCCATAATCCTAAATGAATTAATTCAAGAACAGAAAACAAAATATCTCATGTTTTCACTTATAAGTGGGAATTAAACACTGAGTGTACATGGACGTAGAGATGGAAACAATAGACACAGGGACTACTCAAGGGAGGAGAGAGCAAGTGGGGCCTTGTGGTGAAAAACTACCTCTGTGCTACTGTATTCACTACCTGGGTAAAGAGATAATCTGTACCCCAAACCCATCACACAATATACCCATATAAGAAACCTGCAATGTAGCCCCTAAATCTAAAATAAAAGTAGATATTACTAAAAAAAAAAAAAAAAAAGAAAGAAATTACTCAAGGTATTGCCTTGTAGAGTTTCTGTCTCCTACCTCTGTGGCACTGTGTTTATATAGCATATTCACAATTAAAATGATGCTATTGTGACTGCAAACATGAGCTTTTATAATTTTGGCATTCTTCTGCCTGCTTGAAATATTTATTTTTTATTATTTGTTTATTTATGAAAGAAACATTTGAAAGCTGAATTGAACAATATCGCAATTTCTAGGATTCTGTTATTGTCATTGGTTTGAAATCTTAATTTTAGGATCTGCTAAATTCATCCTGATCACTTAGACTTTTCTTAACTGTTTGCATATGTGTTTCTCAAGTGAAAGACAACATTTGAGAATGTAAATAATAAAGAGAAAGTGTTTTGTATTAATCATGAGTGAACATAAATGGACATATGAATACACAATTTGTTTAACTTAAAATGCTAAGAAAACACATTTTCATGAAATCAATTTATAGAAATTAAAGATCGAAAACTATGATGTTCTTATTTATTGTTGATTACAAATCAATAAGTAGATATTTCAAAAATACATTAATATATTTAAAATTTATGAATCTATTGCATTTTCACTTTCTATACTATAATATTTATATGGTGTATTTTAATGTCTTTAAATATGAAATCTAATATTTTAATAAATACACATACCTATACATAAAATTTAATAAACACAAATTTTCACTGGCTGGATTTCTTTTCTGGACATTATAATTTGTATAATGACTTCATGAATTTATTGAAAAATATTTTTTCATATGTAGACTGAGATTTTAAATACGATCTGTTCTAAGTGTAAAAAACATACTAGGTACATCACTGACCTACAGTTTACTTGAATCAATTAGTACATCTTTTTAGTTTGATAATTATCACTTCTTGCACAGCTTCTAGATACTCAGGGATTATAGTTTGTTTTTGTTTTTGTTTTTGTTTTTCCGGAGCAACCTTGTTCTTTCAGGTGGTTTTGTTTGACAGAACCTACAGTAACACCAGGGCAATTTAATCTCAGTCTAACTCTCTCTCTTTCTGTCACTCTCTCTCTCTCTCTTTCTCTCTCTCCCTCCTCCTCCCCGTGTGTGTGTGTCTTTACGTGTGTCTGTGTGTGTGTGTGTGTGTGTGTGTGTTTCTGTTGATTACAATGAATGTACAGAAAGTCATGCGGGGTTTTGTTTTGTTTCACTAATTTTGCCATGAAGTGGTTCCTTCTTTTGAGGTGAGATTATGCAATATATCATGTAAACCTATATATCATGTATATATAAATCTCAGTAAAGACAGAATGATTACTCTTCCATTGTGAAAATAATCCTTTATCATTCACCTGTCACCCTATGGCAGATTGTTTGGTTAACAAATGGTACCATTTCAAGATCTAAATGTTTCTCTCTGCTATGGATAGATCAATGGTGGTAATGGCTGGATAAGACAATGCTGTATGTAAGGCCCATGCATATCCGTGTCTTGATGCCTACTCCATCCATCAACATGTTGTGATGGCCAAGGGGAGAAGCTAACAACTGGATGAGACGTCTAATGTAAACATCTCATCTGCAGGAATGGTCTCTGGTGTACCTTGGTCTGAAAAAGAAAGATCCTCACAATTTGTGTTCACTACTATGGGACCATGTTATTTGCCTTCTCCTCCTAATTCCTTGTAATTGATTTTCTAACTGATCTTTTTAGGTTTCCAAGAAAACAGCCTCAGAGCTCAGTGTATATCCTTACCTCAGACTCTAGCTTCCTCCAAATAAAGTAACAGCCAAGTAAGCTTCTTGAAACTGTGACCACCAAGAGGATTTCCCCCTTACCAGTTTCTTTTATTGTCACCTGAATGGGTATTTTGGTCAACAGCAATCTATTTTTGTCTCACATTTACATATATAGAGTCCCAGCATCCCAAATAACATTTAGGAGCTCGGTTCCATAGCAGCTTTCCTGCTCATCAACTTTTGCCTACAATGAACATTTGCCTCTGAGATTCTTCATGACACTGGCAGCACTTTCAAGAGTATATTTCTTATACTCTATAGGGAAGAAAGCACCCGCTGAGTCCTCCATGGCACATAGTTAGTCATCAGGCTCTCTCATCTTAAATAATCATCTACTTTAGCACAAGCACGTCTCTGTGCTCACTGAGAACTCTTTCTCAGCATCCTGCCAATGCAGTCCTAGCATGGACATCTCATTTACTATGGCCTATTGCACTTTCAAGCTATGAGAAGATATCTCATAAGCATATGATAAATGGTTGCAGAGGTCTTTGTAAGGCTGCAAAGCCCTGAGAAATAAGAAAGTGTCCTCCTTATTATCAACAGATATTCACCATACCTTATTTTGCAATGCCCCCTCCTTGCAATCTACTGACCTCAAGATACGTTCCTGAACATGTTTACTAGAGTGCTGATAACATCTTATATCCAAGGGCACTTCTGGTGGTTAACTGATTTCTTTCTAAAAAACTGGTAGTACTTGTCCAGTTTGGCAAAGTTGAAATTCCTGTTGGATTGAAAGCCATAAGAATCAGTGGAAGGGCAAGCATCATTTTGTTGGCCATTCATGTGAAGTGATCTTGGAGTGTTTTTCAGGAAAGGGAGACTTTGGAATGTTTTTCAGGAAAGTGAGGTTTTTTTCTCCTTTTGTCATGGAGAAAAGTCAAATCTGAGCATCCTAAGAGACCAAGGAACACTAGATATTCAAAGTTCTCTAGCATATTTACTTAGGTATGCTATTACCTGGTAACACAATATGAGGGCCCTGATTCTGGCACAGAAAACTTTCTTGGTTAGTAAATTAAGCCTTTTCTGCAAGTCTTTTTATGCAGTCCTAGCATAGATATCTCATTTATTTAGGTTTCTGAGAAAACAGCTTCAGATTACTCTTACAGTCCTGACACACAATTGCTACAGATGAATGTCCCTTTAAATTCTGTTATAGAGGAATACTAATTTTCATACCATGCCTTGAGTTGGTGTTCAGTTGATTTAAGTATGCCATTTTCTTTATTGAGTACATTGAGGAAACTTTATTACAATTATCAAACTTCATAGACCTTATAGTTTCACTGCCATCATATCTTCATGATGCTTGAGAGATTGAATAAGTCAATTCATGCCTTTCCTCTTGTATTTCTCACTAACTTACCACGTGTGATAAAGACTTAGTCATCATTTTTCTATAGCATATGAAGAGTTATCTAATATCTCACTCATACCAAGCAATTAGATCTTTGTTGTCACCTTTTGGGGAATTAGCCAATTCCAGAATTTCATCCAGAGTATCTGCTTCCTAGAAACTCTTCTGGCACCCACACTTTTAAGCTAGGTGTTTCTGGTAGAAGATCATGAACCAAAGTGAGTGAAAGCAGTTTATTTGAGAGATACAGGGTACATCAGTAGGAAAGTGGGGAAATGATACAAAAAAAAAGAAAGAAAGCAACTGATATGCATACTATTGAGTCATCTTCTATGGTGGGACAAGAGTTTAATCCTGGTGGGGTATGGTACAAAATAAATATATCTGAATTGTTCCACACAAGGGGAGTAGAAGCTTCAGCATTTACATATCAAATCCTGAGAATCAGTGGTGCATGCTGATGCTGACTGTTGTCAACTTTCCAGCACTTACAGCCTGATACAGGTGCACAAGAAGTACTGTCTTCTACAGTTCTGGAAAAGACCCTTCCAACTGGCAGTCGGAACTTGGTAGAAACCCACTAACATTTAAGATCTTTGAAAAATGGTTGGAAGAATGTCTGCTACAAAAAAAAAAAAAAAAGCTTTATAATTTGAATTTCACATTTTTGTTTTCAGTCTACTTGGGATTGGTTTTTGATTTTGTGCGATGTTGAGATCCAGCTTCTCTGGTTAGGTTTTTTACTGTTTGTTTATTTTACTCTTCTTTCCCTTTACTTCCTTCTGTTTTTTCTTTCTTTTTGTTTTTCTCCATTTTGTTCTTTTTTTATACTCTTTTATTTTTATTTTCAAATAGGGAGCTAATTATTTCAGCAACATTTATTAAAACATCTTTTTCCCCACTCATCTGCAATGCACAGTGTGCACATACTGAATATCCAACTAATTCACATATTTGAGGCCAGTGTAAATAGTATTCTTTTTATTATTTTGTTTTACTATTTGTTTCAGACTTACAAAATGACAACTGGCTCTGTCAGACATTAATTTAGTATCTGACATAAATTTTACTAATTTATTCATGCTCTTTCTTGACTTTTATGTACATAATGATGCACTCTTTGAATAATGAGACTTCTTTCCCCTTTCTGATTCTTATTAATTTTACATTTTTTAATCTTATTGTGCTAGCTTCAACTTTCATTACTAATGTTGAATAGAAATGGGGATAGTGGCCATCATTTGCTTATTTCTTCTTAAAGGAAAAGCTTTTATTGTTTCACAGTTGACTATGCTATTTGCTGTTTATTTTCAGCCTTTAAATTGGATTAAATTTAAACAAATGTCTTTATTATTTCTCTAAAAGTTTGCATTTTTTTCAATAATCAATAGATGTTATCAAAGATGCCTTCTTCATCTATTAAGATGCTCATGTGATTTTTCTCCTTTATTTTGTGATTGTAATGGAATGTAATACATGAATATAATAAATGGTTTTCCCACTGTTAAATCATTCCTAGTAGTCATGATGTGTCATTTTCATTATTTTTTCTGATATGTTGTGGATTCATTTTGCCTTTTTATTTATTTATTTTTCTAAAGGAAAGAGAGTTTCTGTATACATACTTGAGTAGGGTAACTTTTCTGTGTAAGAATAATTTTTTTAAACTGGTCCTTTTAAGATTTGGAATCAAGGCAAAAAGAGTTGAAAAACCTGCTATATTTTCTATTTAATTGTATTGAAAAGTGTTTACATAAAATTAAAATTATGTGTTCCTTCAAATTGAGAATTCGTTGAAGATGATATGTTGGACTGAGCTTTTGTGGGAATATCTTTTTTAATACTCATTAAGTTTAACTAATGATTATATGACCATACAAATCCTATTTCTTCTTTAGCTAGTAAATTATACTTTTCTAGGATATTTTTCATATCACAAAAATCTTTGGTTTTAATTTATGGCCATGTTGCTCATGAGAGTCTCACAGTCTCTTTTTAAAAAATGTGTATGTTTGAATTTTATAATTTTATTTTGGGGGGGATTTTATAACAACTGAAGTCAAAGGAGGACATGTAATTGACTAGCTATTTCACTTGGAAAATTAGAGTTTTAGGTTTATTAACCCTGAACTCCGTACTGACTATATAGGGGATAAGAAAATAGGGAACACTAAGTACAAGATAAATATGTTCATTATGACAAGAAATCCTAGGTTATTACAATCATTTTACAATGGTAAAATGATGGTTAAACTTAAAAGGTAAAGTGTCTGGCAATAAACATTGAAAAACAGCTAAGGTATTAATTTTTTTTTTTCTATAAAACAATGCCTACCTGATAGAGTGTGTTTACATGGCATATTAGGTGAAACATTAGGGTAGATCATGAGTATAAATTTGATACCATGTGTGGAAATTCAAAAAGTATTCTATAGGTAATTTGGTGCCAAGTTAAAGCCAAATGGGCAGGGCTGCAATTGTAAAATATATTTCTGGCATAATTATGAAGGATTAATTTAAATACAGGCAGAGTAAAAGTCAGGCATAATTTATTCTCTTTACCTTGCTTTCTTTAACAGGCTTAATAATCTCAATTATAGATAATTTATAAAAGTTAACAAATGGATTCCAGTAGCTGATGTCCATGTTCTATTCATTATAACTAGGAAATAATTACCAGTTTAATTGGGCATACTTTAACTAATTTTAATGTCCTACAAACTGTTTACCACATATAAGATGATTTTTGCTCCTAAAGATCACAAGCTCCATGTTTACAATATTCACTGTATTTATTCTAAAATAGGTTGTACAGAATGTTTCTTCAGTGTTTTTTACCTGGTATAGCATTCATTTGGTTGTTGTGGTGCTGATGAAAGTTGTTCTTTTCTTTTTCTAGAATCAAAATCATGCCAGCACTTAATTGGAGATTATTCATTTGAATAATTTGCTATGCTCTGGTATAATTTAAACTACTTTTAAATCACATATTACTTGAAGGATTGGCAGATATTGTCCGTATGATTGGGCCTGTTGTTAGCTCATGTTAGAGTTAAGGGTTCACCTACTCTTTCAATGTTATCTATGACTATTTTTATATTAACATTTTAAACTTCATCTCTAGTGATTTTTAATACTTTTTTATTCATGAAAATATCATACAATTTATCCAGATTATCAAATAAATTAGAATGTAGTTGTTTCCCCAGGAATTATGATACATATCCTCACTTAATTTTCTATAATTTTATTATTTGTAAAAGAAAAATAAATGCTTTTAATTAATTGTTTGCAAAGTTTCTTTCTCTCTCTTTATCTATATATATCTCAAAGTTGATTTAGTTTTCACGGTAACATTCCACAGGGATAAAAGAAAACTAAATCGATTTGAAGAAGTGAAGAAACTCCTGCAGAGAAACAAGGCAGTTTTGATCGCCCATATGGGAGGGCAGATGGCTGCCATGGCAGAGGAGAGTGAAGAGTCGGTATTAACTTTGACAAAAAGCTGGAAAAAGGTTTGGGAGCTGGCCTCATTGCACCTAAGTGCCCTGAAGTGGTCTACCTCGGAGTTGTGGGGCAGAAGAATGGAGGCACTGACTCTCACAGTAAGGACCAGTGGGATCACTTGAGAAGAGTATTGGATCCTAGCCCTTGTAACTAAATAGTTCTTTTCTTTTTTTAACTTCTAATTTTTATGGGTACACAGTAGGCATATGTATATATTTATGGGGTACATGAGACATTTGATACATGTATACAATGTGTAATAATCACATCAGGGTAAATGGGGGTATCTGTCACCTCAAGCATTTATCAACTTGTTTTTATTTTTTTAAGCCAAGTAAATTTTTTTTTGTTTTTAAATTTAGTTTTTTGTTGTTGTTGTTTTGTTTTTTACTAGAGTGTACTACAGTCTATTTTATACCCAAAAGAACACTAGACAAACAAAGCTTCATTACAAGAAGCGAGGCACTGATACATGGTAAGTCTCTGATTTTTTTTCTTATCTTCACTTAATTGCATCACAAGTAACTTCACATGTTTTCGCCATGAGATATGTCTATAATACTTGAAATGAGTATGGCAAAAACAGCACTGCACAAGGATGAGTCCACTTCAAGTCCCAGGAGAAAGGGCATACTTCTAAAGAAAAACAAAACCAAAGCAAAATAAAAAGACAGGCCTAAAAGCCTTAGTGCCTGATTGTGTTGTAGTTCGTCATATTCCATCTCGACTTTTTTACTTCCAGTCAGTATTACATTAAACTTAGTGTCTGAGCTATATCTTTATTACATGCTATGTTATACATTACGTGATATTTAAAGAAGTGTATTAGATACAGTTTATGTTGGATAAGTTTACCTGTGTGTAATTTAAAGTAGACTTTATCAGACTTGCAAGGAATTTTAGGATATTACATCTATATTAAAATAATACAATGTAGTCTCCAATCTGTCTTTTGTGTAAGTTAGCATGGCGAAAGAGAAACCTTCTAAATGAATATTTTTCATTGCTAATGATCCTGTTCAATTATTTTTATTTAGTTAACATATATCATTTTCTGCTACTGACAATCCGTCTTAGTTATGGATGCCCCATTAATTGTAGGCAAAGAAGTGTAATGGTAATATTAAAGACTTAATGACAATACCATGGTTGACTCTATGAGGAGAATAATATGAAAGCATATTTCATTAGTTGGTGACAATCATTCTCCCATCCATATAACTGGTTTAGGAAACTGAAAGTGCAGTTACTTTATTATAATATGCAAAATAACCAAGCAGGAGCTTAAAGACACACCAATAAACTAGTTCTTATGCAGGTGGCACTAAAATTCAATTGAGCAGCAATTTATTATGAAGTGTACCTGGAATTGAACTAGAAACTGGTAAAAGTAATCTGCTCAAAGCTACTGTCTTTGATGTGTTAAACATAATTTATCAGATTTCTATTTTGAATTGAAAGAGAAATGTAAAACAATCAAATAAGCAGTACATATAAAGAAAAGAGAAGAAAGGTACAATTATTAGACTGTGAGAAATCATTGCATAGTTTGCATTACCTTCTGTTTGATTCTAAAATGAGATTTCACTGGGGAAAAGCAAAAGTTTTAGAAAATGGCTGAGTTGTTGTAGATAAACATAATTGCTTTAATTCATCTCTAAGTGTCTAGATATGCACTCTTTCAAATCTTAATATTTGTAAGTGTATATGCATATTTTCTTCTCCTCCTTTACATTTCGGATGTTGCTTATTCTACTATGATATGGTGGTGTATTTCTCTTTGTATGTTCAACATTTAAAAACAAAAACAGCTATTTGTATATCTTCTTTCATATTTCTAATTCTAGTCACTATAAATGTGAAATTGTATATATATTGAAAATAACAGGTCTCACTCTTAAAACAGATCTCACTGTTAGGATGATCATATTGAAATAATCCTGTGTTTTAAAAGATTTAAAAAATAAATCTTCACATAAATCTATGTAAGCAATATCTAATTTTACACAAAATAATCTGACACTGCAAACATTTTGCTTGTAGGTTAACTTTTTATATAATCACAACATAACTCAGCACAATAAATTCAGCCTTAGAACCAAGAGGATATTGAAATTCATTTAATTTTCAGAATCCAAATATAGATCTTTTAGGGCAGACTGCCAACCACTTCCTTCGGTCAATGAAAATAAATTTTGCACCACCCCTGTCACAAAGACAAAAATACAGGGAGTATTTTGAATTCTACATCAACTAGCTTTTATTTAAATATTCAAATATGCAGTATCTTCTTCCTATGGAGAATGATTCCCTCTCTAATTAGACTATAAAAAAATTGATGGATATAATACAAAATGTGACCATCTGCATTTCTCAGTCTTGTCTTTTCCAGTTAGAATTCGCAGGTGTCTTTTAAACAATGATGAATTAGAAGGAGTGCTCTTTTTTTCATTCATTTGTCTGTTAACTACCTTTGTGATAATAATACATTTGCATTTTTAATTTCCTCAGTTGTAAATGAGCACCTCTGAACCACTTCCTAATTATTTTATAATTTTCTTGTATTGCTCATTATTCATGCTTTCTATTTGCTAAATAAAAATGACTTTTCCTTCAAAGGACATTTGCAATTCTTATTATAACAAACATAGATCATTTGGCTTCATATAAGAAACAAGAACTGAAAGAAAACATGGGGACATAGCACTCAACAAGAAACAAACTGGCATGCCTGCATACTCATATATACAGAACCCAGTCAGGATATACAATCTGGTATAACAGAAACCAGGCTTATTAATTTTTAATGGATGATATAAAGGTTTCAACCCAACTAACTTTGTTTGAGAAATTTACACTACATAAATGTGAACAAACTGTTGACTAGCAGCCAATTAAGATAGGAACCTACATAAAATGTTTTCTACAGACTATTAGATAATTATTTTTTAAAGTATGTAATGTAAATGATATTCTAAAAGAGATTACTAGCTACCTGCTTATTCAGAGCCTATGTATAAGAAGTAGTGTGTTGGAATCAGCTCCTACTGGCTCATGAGAACCTATGGTTCACCTCTTTTCCAACTTCACCTTTAGTGACATACTTGATATACTGAAATTGGCCATGATGAAAATATTTACACCATGGAAATTGCCAGTTACTATCAATTGGAACTCACTGGTTTATTCTTACATGAGTATCTATAAGGTTTAGTAGAGTTACTTCTGCTTAGTAAAATAACATAAGCAAAATAATTTCCAATAGAATAATTTCAATGAGTCTGTGTGATGATACAGAAGAAATCAGAGATTGAAGGTGGTGTTAGAACAGAATGAAGTTAAAGGAAAGGTGGACTGAATCGTCCCTGATGATAGCTTTAATCAACATTTTTTCTACATGAGCATAAACAGCTGCAGAGAGTGATTCCTCTTGTTTCCTTTTTAGGGGGATGATATGATAAGATGCATATATATTATAAAATAACATTTGGTGTTCCCTTTCTCTTATTTGCTTTGAATGGATCCAAGATATGTGTATATTAGAGTGAATTATTTCTCTATTATGGCCATGTAACAGTGAAAGTTTATAGCATTAATCTCCTAGAATTAAAAGGAAAGCATATATAGGCAATTAAGAACTAAAAAGGGTCAATAAGAGCTGAGTGAGTTGTTTTAAGGACTAAAAATGTGTCTTTTTGTCTCTGGTGTGAAGATGAGTTAGTATTTGTATGCAGTTGTTGCATTTATTTATTGTATGTATTATTTATGAATTATTATTATTATTTGTCTTGTCACCTTCAAGGGCCTATTCATATACACATCCATTTAGTACAAGGGCATAGATCCAGGTTTTTTGAGTCCTAAAACTTAAACAATTTGGGAATTATTCCTATGGAGATATATAGAGAAAACTAATTATGAACTTGAATATTTAATTCAAACAAAAATTATAACAAGTTGGAGGTTGCCGTGAGCCAAGATCGCACCACTGTACTCCAGCCTGGGTGACAAAGGAAGACTAGGTCTCAAAAATATTATAATAATAATTATAAATATAACAAATTATCTATTCTAAAATGTTGACATATACCAACAAAATTACAAGACCCAGAAAATGATGATAATATTTTTATTAATTACTATTCTGTCATACCTCTATGTTTTTCTCACCTTTTGGGCTTCATTCTCTTCATTGTCTGTTCATATTACAATAAGTTTAATATATCTGTTCAATAAAGAAAAAAAGAAACTTAGTCTATTTTCTAGGGTGATCAAAATTTGCTTATTATCACTGATATTTGATGGGTTTTTGATGATCACCACATCCTTCATGTACAGGTTTACACACAGGATAATTTCAAGAATTTTCCAGGCTAGCCTATGATTCTATGCATTTCACACCTCAATTCTTTTTAATCACTCCCGTACTTCTAGCACCAAGTGGCATAGAATATGTTCATTCTAGTCTGAAACTTAAGTTTTATAGCTAAATGGCAAATTTGCCTCCCTGTATGGAGTAAGTCACAATTTAAATATCAAGCATACCCAAAACAGATATTATGTTAAAATGTTTTTAGCAATAAAGAAGCACAGAAGTCATAGATTTACCTCTTCACTATCCGGCAAAGAATCATATCTTAGTATGGTGCCTCGTCTGAGCTCATTCTCATTCTCTCTCTCTCTCTCTCTCTCTGTCTCTGTCTCTAGAATACTAATGGTAGGCAAAAATCTAGAAAATATTTTAAACTATATGCAGACCAATTATATGAGCATGCTTTAGTAACTTCATCTAAAATTGAATACATTCATAAGCTGAATCAATGAGATATATTTATTTTCCAATATGGTGTAATGTTACACAATAATTGATTAAGAAATAAAGGTATTTGATGTTTTTAATTAATAAATTTACATGATTTCTAAACTTACTCTAAAATGTTTTTCTAATAAATTTTGTCATAAGTTTTATATACTTTGTGAATTACATTTATTTTTTCTTACGATTTGTTAGGCATCACTTAATTTTCCTGAGTAAACATTTCAGAGGTGCCCTATATTATTTAGAAAACATAATGTATTTTAAGCATTTGCATTGTTTATTTTTTGATTTATAAAGTCCCTCTTTCCTTATAATTACTATTACTAATTTGCCATTCTTATCTAAATAATTTATGTATGCAATGTATAATTATAAAGAGTCCACTATAAGGTATGTACTCTGCAAGACTGCAAGAATACGATGATGAAAATATATTGCTCATTCTACATAGTTATATTAAGATCTATAGTTGTATTAAAACAATTAATACTAATTCCCTATTTTTGGTTCTTTTTCTCATTCTGAGGCCTCAGGAAATTAGGAATGTTTAATGGAAATATAAAATTAAGAAGTAAATATTTAATTTAGTTTTAGTTTGTTTTGTTTTTTTTTAATTCAACTTCCAAAATAGATTCTTGGAACCCAGTCAGAAATTATCATTTGGACAGCAATAGCCTTATTTATTTCACTAGAAAAAGAAAAAAAAAACTCGCAGAAGAATCAGAGAACTTGGAACATGAGCATCCTTAGTCTCTGCAGGACCAAGGGATGGGACTATGGAGTAGGGCTGATATTAACCATCAAGAAGTTTTAAGATCCAGACGAGAGGGAAGAAAAGGCAATGGAATAGTAACAACAGCTATAGGGAAGATTCTGTGATCAGAACCATTTATCTACTGTAGCTATTTCCCATTTAAGAGATCTCAAAAGGTAAAATGTGATGAGAATCATATTATTTTTTTCCTCTCTGGTAACTCTTTTGTAAAAAGCTTAAGCTGAGAACAGCATCCTGCCAATACCGATCGCTAGCCATATGTGACATTCATCCATGTTTGCAGACTTTGCTGAGCTATATACAAAATGCCCATTTGGGACAGTACCCTTTATAAAGACTGAGGAAACTTTCAGGCTCCTGAGATTAGAATCCTTGAAACCAGAAGATAAGGAGGAAGTAAGAGTAAAGCCCCCAGTGCCTATGCTTGGAAACAATTTTCAAATAATGAAATTCAGTCTCTACATACTCTAGTGTGGAAACCTGTACATGATTAAAATTGAGTAAGATCATTCTTTAAATGTGAGACATATTAAATTATTTTTATTAAATGCCTCATCATATTATTACTACATGATTATAAATGATTCAATCACCAAACTTATTGAACACCTCTGGGTACAAAGTAGAGGGGTGAGACTTAAACAAGTACAGCTAGCTGCAACCTGACTTAATCCAAAGGATGGAATTTGAAATCTTAATTCTTACAAACTCATGGAGAGATCCAAAAATAGGCATGATTCCTTTGAGCCACTTAAATTGAAACACAGACTCATACATTCTTAGATTTAGCAGATATCTTAGATGCTATACTGCAAAACACATACTGAACATAAAAACCTTTTAAATCAACACAGATGATTAGTTCTCTACCTCTCAGAGAAACTTATTCAATTATTGATGAGTTATGATTGTTAAAATTTTTCTTTTTAAATGAGTAAATTTTGCCTATTTATAGCTTTAATTTACTGATACGTACTGTTTTCTAAAACTGTATACTCTAAGTAAAATTTGTGTTCTAGTTCTGTGGTCCTGACTTTTGCTGCTTTTGCTCAGATATTCTGAACAGATGAAGTTTATATCTGAGATAGTCCCACAGGCATTATTAGACTTTTTAAAGGTAGCATAAATAACATAGGCCACAAAATTCCTGGTATTACCTGAAAACACTTTTCCTTCTTTTTTAGCCTTTACTTTCTACCGTTCTGGAGAACTATTACTCTACGTAAGAGATAATCCTCATGTAGTAAGTGAAGACGGATTTTATACTACCCACCCTAAAACTTTTCTAGGACCCAATTGTTTTTTTTTTTTTTTCATGATTGTACAACTCAGATTTCTTTACTATTATGTCTTGTGTCAAGTCTCTGACTCTAATCGTCTTAGTGATTATTCTCTAACTATGGCAAGGAGTCATTACTGAGATCCACTCTCTTCCAAACACTGGTAAAGAAGATCAAAGATGAGTAAGTTTTATTTCCTGGCTTCCAGAAACTTGGAACATAAACACTGGATACAGAAACATGCATCTTGATATACAAATTACAGTACAGGTTGGTAAGTGCTGCCATTAGTCAGTCCAGGCTAAGTGATATGTCAGTAAAAGCACAATAAAAAATCCCTCCAACATTTTGGTGGTTTAAACAACAGAAGATTTCTTGTCCTCCAACTAAGAAACTCAGTTTGTTGTGATAATATGGGAACCTAGGCTGATAGAGGCAACTACTGTATCAAATATTGGTAGTTACTCTGGCAGGGTGAAGAGAATATTCTGGTGTATCTCAAACCAGCAACTAAGTGCTCTAGCGCGTAAGTGACAGATACTACTTTCACTCCCAACTCATTGGCCAGAAGCAGTCTCATGATGCCAGCTAATGACAAGAATGCTAGGAAATACAACCCTTCTCTGTGACCAAGAGAGTGGTGATATTGTGGAAATATGAAAAGATTGCTGTTTTCTGAATCTGCTCTGCTTGTTGGACTCAGATGGTGTCTGGAAATTGAAGAATAAGACGGATTTGAAATATAGCAACTAGAAATAAAATTCCCTTTCTCTTGCCCCTATCAGCGGTACATTTGGAAATCAGAAAAAGAAATCACAAAACAAACTAACAAAAATTAATTTGCAAATTAGTTTATAACTTTCTACTAAATTAGAAAGTTATCCAGAATGAGCAGTTGTTAAAAAAGAGAAATGCTTTTTTAAACATGAAAAATTCTGCCTCCATTTGCAAAGGAAGCAGACAAGTGCTTTCATCATTTTCTGAGCAAATATGTATCGATTGCTTATACATGACAGGCATTATTGTTAGCACTGAGAATATGAACAATTTGGCCATCAATAAGAAACTTACATTTTACTTGGGCTAGGCAAATGCTAATAAATTAAACAAATACTTTTATCAAATGTCTGAGAACAATACATGCTATTAGGGACTGTAAAACACACTGAGGGTAGACAGTGACTGAGGGATAAGGTCGTCAGATGCCGATTGATTACAGAATATTTTAGACGGAACCAATGGAAAAGAAGAAGAGGGTAGTTACGTGAACTTCAGGACGGAAGAACATTTCAGGCAGAGAAACTGCCAAGGTTCTAAAGCAAGAACCCTAAATGAAGGAGGTTAGTGGGTTTCAAACAGAGTGAGCAAGTAGGGTGAAAAGAGCTAAAGATGGAAGGAGCTACAGTTAGACCTGTTAAACTTAGACAATCAAGCTCTCTTGCCAAAGTCCCACTGCTACTTCCTTTAGCTATGGTGTATGTATGTATGTATGTATGAACATATATATGTAGTGTGTGTGAGTGTGTTTGAGAAGAAGATTAGCATTTGATGCAGTAGACTAAGTAAAGAAAAATCTTACCTCACCAATGCAGTTAGTCATCATCCTATCCATTAGGGACACAAATAGAACAAAATAGTTGAGAAAGGGCCAATTCTATCTCTTCTTGAGCTAAGACATTTATCTTCTCTTGCCCCTAGACAGCAGAGTTCCTGTTTCTCAGGAACTCTTGAACTCTGGGACTTAATCCAGCACTCCTTTATCAGCCTTTTGGCCTTGGAATGAGAGTTACACTATTGGTTTCCCTGGTTCTCAAACTGAATTATACCACCAGCTTTCCTAGTTCTCCAGATTGCAGGTGGCATATCGTGGGACTAGTCAACCCTTCAGAATTCCATGAGTCAATTCTCATAATAAAGTCCCACTTCTTCTATTTATGTCTGTGTATCTATCTATCTATCTATCTATCTATCTATCTATCTATCTATCTATCTATGTCTATCATCTATCTCTCTATCATCTCAGGGGTGGCCAATCTTTTGAATTCCCTGAGACACATTGGATGAAGAAGAATTGTCCTGGACCATGCATAAAATACACTAACACTGACAGTAGCTGATGAGCTAAAAAAAATTGTAAAAATTCGTATAATGTTTAAATAAAGTTTATGAATTTGTTTTGGGCTGCATTCAAAGCCATCATAGACCACATGTGGCCTGTAGGCCGGGGGTTGAGCGAGATGGATCCATCTGTTTATGTGCCTACCTATCTATATCCTATTGGTTCTGTTTTGTCTGGAGAAGCCTGACTAATACAGATGGTATGGTAGGAATTAAAAAATCACAGTCCAGAGATGGTAAATTTTCTTAGTATTATTTCATTGAAAGTTTAGTAATTAGAACATTACATTTATTTAAAGGCAAACATAATTATGGTGTTTATCAGTGCTTTTCAATTTGATGTGCATGCAAATCACTTGAAGATCTTATTAAAATACAGATTAGGATTCAATACTTCTGAAATGTGTACTTCTAATAAGCTCCTAGGTAATGCTGATGTTGCAGGTTCAAAGATCATAGTTGGAGCAGCCAGGGTTTACAATACAATATTGTTTTTAGAATAAAAGTTAAAATACTTGTAACTGGACACTTTGGGATAATCTCATACATCTGAAGTTGTGTGTATATTTATATTCCTCTGATTTTAAAGTATACATGAAGTTGAAAAAGTTCAAAAGGCTTTGATTTTTTTTTCTCCTAGAGATTTTATGCTTGTGATTTGGACTGCACCCACCAGATGATAATAGAGTATTCAGTTACAGGACACAGATAACCAATTCAACTGTGTAATGCATTGCTTTAGGAGAAGCACAGACAAGTAAACCGTCTTTTATGAGCTTTTCTAATAAGCAAAAATTGCAATATAAATTTAAAAATAATGAGTTGAAAAATCAGTTATTCACAATCTATGTATCAGAAATCATATAAATAGATCATTAAAATAACCAAATAAGGTATCTATTGATCAGTATTATACAAGCATTTATTAACTCTATCAAAAAAATTCTGTGGGTAGAAGGACTTCCATTTTTGTCCAAGTGTTAAACGTGCTTCACATCTTCTGGCATGAATCTCAGTTTAAAACAGCTCATATATCCTACCTACCTCAAACAGGGTCAATCATCCTTAGTTAACTTATATGCTTCATCAGGGAGAGGCATCCATTTGATACATTAATAGGTCTCTGGAGAGCAAATTAACTTCCTTAGCGGTTCCTGACACACCTTGAATCACAGTTCAAAGAGAAATTTATCCTCCTAGCTCTCCATCTGGGTTTGATAAAGTAAATTCTTTAAAACCAAAAAATAATTTACATCATATAGCATGAGTATGGTGACAACTGCAGAACTACCGAGATTTTAGTTATAATCTAACCTAATATCATAACTTGTTTCCATTGAGGAGATGGCAAATCCAGTGAATTAAGGGACTTACACAAGTTTTTGCTACTGGCTAATGCTAGAATTAATTATGACAGCACAGATTATTTTGAGACTCATTTTGCTATGAAAGCCACACCTACCAATGTCTTCACTATCCTGAACTTGGTTCCCTTAATAAAGTTGACCTCCGATTTGCTCCCTAACGTATTACCACTAACGTTCTGAACTCGGTTCTCTTAATAAAGCTGACCTCTGACTTGCTCCCTAATGTATTATGACTAACGGTGTTTATCCACTTAAAGGTATAAAATATATATTATATATTCCTTTGCAAACTTCAGCTTCCTGAGTAGCTGGGACTGCAGGCATATGCCACCACACTTGGCTAGGTTTTGTAGAGATGAGGTTTCAACATGTTGGCCAGGCTGGTCAGGAACTCCTGATCTCAAGTGATCCGCTCTCATTGGCCTCCCAAATTGCTGGGATTACAGGTGTGAGCCTCCATGCCCAGCCTAAATAGGCATTTTTCTGAAATGCATACATGCAACATTCTACTTACAGGTAGTTCCCTCACTCTCCTTTCTTAATACTGGTGAAATACTAAAAATATAATCAGTTTTCTTTGCACATAAAATATCTTATGAGATTTCATTTATCAATTACTCTATGAATATTTAATCTGGATGTTAAGAATCCTTGGGTTATCTTAGTCTGCAGATCCCTCACCTTGTCTCTAAGTGTGAAACATTTTTCCATTTGAACCTTACATAAATGCAATGTTTCCTCTCTTCAATCTTCAGAGCCCCTTAGTTGTCCTGAGGGTCTAGTGTCTGTATTGACTTCCTTGTCATTTACAAAATGATGAAGATTACTTCCCATTTAGTGCTGACTTCAATATGTAACCTGCATAGAGTCTTTGGTTCAGCAGGAATACCCTCCCTGTTCATTGCAGCTGAATTCTCATTTCTTCCATCGAGCATCTGTTTCACACTCTCCAGATTGCTTTATCTGTATTCAACTTTGCTTCTTTTCTTCTGACAACACAAAGGCTAAAACATATTTGCTGCTTGCTTGTCCTAAATAATGTAAAACTCTCACCATTGTCTTTATTTTTATTTTTCACCAATCAGAAGCGAGATTTGATTCCTTGATTTTATAGTGTCAGTGTTTTTACCTGCATTTTGCCTTTTTTCATTAGAAAATTAATGAAAAATTAAATGAATTTTTTTAAAAATGAAAAATTAATTTTTCATTCAACTTTAATGCCAATTTTCTATCATCTTCCTTTCTTTTCCACTGATGTTTTCCAACTCCCGTGCTTTCATTTCTCCTCCTTGTACAGGTATTGTAAACTTTTCTCCATTACTTATTACTCATGTTATGCCATTATTGGAAGTGCCACTTTAATCTGTTGCAAGATGTTCTACCTTCACGAAATATGAACTCACATTCATATTTTAAAAAGTAAGAGAGTGAAAGTCAGGCAGAGAATGTTTGCAAGAAAAAAATAGTTCTATAATTATGAAATTATTTCTGTTGGAACAGAGGTACAGTGTGTGCTGTAAACACTTTCCTATAATACAATATGCACTGAATTACCACTTTCATTGCTCACAAATGGAAGAAAGAAATAATAGTTGAGGGAATGAAAATTACTGACCGATTGTGTTGATTATATATATTTGCTGTAGGGTATTCTACATAGTGCCTCATGTGAAATCCACTCAACCGTTTCATTCTATGAAAAGAAAAAATATATAAAGCCACCATTTCCAGGATCCTCTAAACGTTTAAAATAGAAATAAATAGATTTTGTAAATGTTTTTCTTAACCCTGATAAAATAAAATGTTCATAGCAGGGTGTCTGGTAACAAACTGTCTTCTGAAATTGCAACAGGACATTCCGCATGCCTACTGGCCATTTAATTTAATGGGATTTTTATTAGTGTACACACACTAGTTATTTAAACCACAGGGGTCTTTGCAGGTAAAGGCATGAAGAGAAGAGGGAAAAACAAAAACAAAAACAAAAACCGAAAGTGGCAATATCAGTTTTTTTTTAACTAAGTAATTATATTTTGTATTCATTTATTTAAATTACATTCCTACTAACTTGGTTTTCCAAAGCATTAAGTGGAATATCACTTCTAAAAGGTACAACTCAATATAAAACATAAGGGACTTGTTTTTAAATCATTCATTTATTTCAATACCAAAGATGGTACTATTATAAATAATTTGTGACTACATTTTATTTAAGCCTGATAACAGACAACTATGGGTAAACAAAAATAAAACTTAAACTTCTAAAACAAATTTGTTTTTCATATCTGCTACAATATTTCATTTTTATGACTCATCTAATGCCACATATGTGCATTATAGTTTGACATCATACAAACGATTATTATATTTAATATTCAGAACTCTCTTCAATAGGAATTTTAGAATTTTTAGATCTAGGCAATTGAAATTCCACTTAGCTTCATTTGAAGCACATGTACTCAGTGAGGTAATCTAAAGAGTCTATATTACCATTACACGAAGATACTTGTCAGTTATTAAATTTTCTTTGATTTTATTTTTATTTTTATTTATCAAGCTCTTCCTTAGAGTTTTACATAAATGTTTTACTTGAACTAACTGTTGAAAGTTAAGTTTCACATAAATGTTTTACAGGAACTAACTGTTAAAATCATTTGAAGCACTAAATCAGAATATAATTGAAATGTCTTTTTTGTGCAGTTATACATTTGAATTAAAAAAAGTGAATAAGATTTTTTAAAAAAATCATTGTATTCCTTTTAGAAATACAATATTCAAACACTTTTAAATAAATTTTGAACAAAAATATGAAGAAAGAAAGGAAGAGGAATTGAAGGAGAAGGATGATGATGAAGGTGGCGATAAGGAGGAGGAGATTGAGTTGGAAAAAGAGAGGGGATTCCAATCATGATATTTCACTTTTTTCATGTGTTTCTTATATGTTTTTAAATTTTATTATTATTATTATTATTATTATTTTATTTTATTTTATTTTTTTTGAGACAAAGTCTCGCTCTTGTCCTCCAGGCTGGAATGTGATGGTGTGATCTCGGCTCACTGCAACCTCTGCCTCCCGGGTTCAAGCTATTCTCCTGCCTCAGCCTCCCGCGTAGCTGGGATTACAGGCGTCTGCCACCACGCCTGGCTAGTTTTTTGTTATTTTTAGTGGAAACGGGGTTTCACCATGTTAGTCAGGCTGGTCTCGAACTCCTGACCTCAGGTGATCCACCTGCCTTGGCCTCCCAAAGTGCTGAGATTACAGGCATGAGCCACCACACCTGGCCTATTATTTTTCAATTAACATAAAATTGTATGTTTTGTGTATAACATGATGCTTTGAAATATATATAGATTGTAAAATGACTTAATCTAGCAAATTATCATGTGTATTATGTCACATAGTCATCATTTTTGTTGTAAGAACATTTAACATCTACTCTCAGTATTTTTCAAGTACACACTGTTATAACTATAGTCATCAGTTATACTATAATTTCCTTGAACTTATTCCTTCTGCCTGAGATTTTGTATCCTTTTGTTATAGTAGGTAATTAAGCAGACATGAGCAGGGCAGGAGACGGTTCCCCAAGGAATGTCAGGTGACCATTAGGTGATGATCAGGTGTTTGTTAAACTGTTTCCTTAAAATAATAATTGGTCACAGCCAGTGCCAGGGAATGACAGTCTTTCAATAGGTAGTAAACACCGGAGCTGGTGATTAGCAGCTTCCTGATAAGATCTCAGGAGTTGGGAAAGCAGGCTCAAACACATACACTAAGAGACAAAATGGCAGAGTTTAACTGATATATGACCTTTCTCTAGGAATGCACAACTGGTAAGGAAAAAAGTGCTTCAAGTGAGCATGCACATAACTTTAGTAAACGCACTGCATATGGAACCAATCCCAAGTGCTGGCCTTAGACCACTGCACATGTGAAAAGCCTGCTCAAAGGGAAAAATTAAGGAAGGAAAAACACAAACCCCAGAACCATGCCACAGTGTGAAGCCCCAAGTCAAGAGCTGAACAGGGCACTTGGATCTCTAAAGTCACCTGCTTGGCCCTCTTCCAAGTGTACTTTGCTTTCTTTCATTTTTGCTCTAGAACATTTTAATGAACTCTAACTTCTGCTCTAAAACTTGCCTGGGTCTCTCCTTATGCCTTAAATCTACTGCTGTCCCTTGGCCAAATTCTTTTCTCCAAGGAGGCAAGAAATGAATTGCTGCAGACCCCTACAGATTTGCCACTAGTAACACTTTGACCAACATCTCCACCAACTATACTTGCCACAACACCCAGCCCTTGGTAACCATGATCCCTCTCTCTGGTTCTATGAGATCAACTATTTTAGATTCCATGTATGAGTGAGATGAAATTTTGATAGTCTCTGAGTATTGAATTTCCTGCTGTATTCAAGTCTTCAATGTTTTTGTATTAATTTTGGTTCACAATTTGGTAAGACTAGGCTAATGCATAATATATCATCCCAACAAAACTATTTTTGAGATTTAAAAGTGTGTGAAGATTACATTGGGTGACAGATATTAATCAGGATTATCTTGGAATAGCCAAGAGATATGCCCAACTTTAGCATCAACAATAAACCTGTGACTCATGTTTACCAAAGTAATGTGATATACAAGTGTTTTAAAGTAAGATCAGATGGAATAGAAATTTGTTCAACAAATATATACTTGTAATAAAGTTCAAAAAATCTGCAAGAGATGTGATATGAACTAGATCTTTAACAATAGGGAGATTTTATTCAAAATAAAAGAGGAAAAAATGCAAAAAGGCAAAATGAAATTAAACTAGTTAAAAAATTCACTCTCATTTATTTTTTCTGCTTATCAAGAACATGGAACCTGTTACTTTCTTTTGAACAACTACAACAACAAAGATCTTTTATTTTTTTGAGCTGTCACAATCATTTTAAGACTGCTATTACATGGATCAGCATTTCAATGTTCCTCTAAATTTATCATGTGAATAAAAAAAGAGAAACAGCAATTCTGCATGAAGGTTGCATAAGACACATGAATAAGACATAGTAAGTAACAGTTAGATGTTTGGTCATAGGTTTTGTCTCTGTATTATATGATATACATGTCTATGTGTATAGGATGTAATATTAGTCAACCATAGCAAATAAGGAAATCCTGCCATTTCTGACAACACAAATGGCTTTAGAAGATATTACGGTGTGTGAAATAAGCCATACCTTGAAACAAAAATACTGCATGATCTCACTTAAATGTGGAATCTAAAAATGTCAATCTTACAGACAAAGAGAGTAGAAGAGTAGTTTCCAGTGGTGGGGGAAATGGAGAGATGTGAAACAATGTGTATAAACTTGCGATTATAAGATGACAAAGTTCTGGAGACTTAATACACAGGATGGTCACTATACTTACAATAATGTATACTTCAATTTTGCTAAAAGAGTAGAACGTAACTATTCCCATCATAGTATATGATATGGTTTGGTTATGTCCCCGATCAAATCTAACTTGAATTGTATGTCCCAGAATTCCCATGTGTTGTGCGAGGGACCCAGGGGGAGGTAATTGAATCACGGGACCGTCGCTCTTTTCCAAGCTATTCTCATGATAATGGACACATCTCACAAGATCTGATGGGTTTATCAAGACTTTCCGCTTTTGCTTCTTCCTCATTTTTCTCTTGCTACCATCATGTAAGAAGTGTCCTTTCCCTCCCACCATGATTCTGAGGCCTCCCCAGCCATGTGGAACTGTAAGTCCAATTAAACTTCTTTTTCTTCCCAGTCTCATGTATGTCTATCGGCAGCGTGAAAATGAATTAATATAGTAAATTGGTACCAGTAGAGTGGGGCGTTGCCGAAACGATACCTGAAAATGTGGAAGTGACTTTGGAACTGGGTAACAGGCAGAGGTTGAAACAGTTTGGAGGGCTCAGAATAAGACAGGAAAATGTGGGAAGTTTGGAACCTCCTAGAGACTTGTTGAATGGCTTTGGCACAAATGCTGATAGTAATATGAACAACAAGGTCCAGGCTGAGGTGTTCTCAGATGGAGATGAAGAACTTGTTGGGAACTGGAGCAAAGGTGACTCTTATTATGTTTTAGCAAGGAGACTGATGGCATTTTGCCCTGCCTTAGAGATTTATGGAACTTTGAACTTAAAGAAGATGATTTAGGGTATCTAGCAGAAGAAATTTCTAAGCAGTAAAACATTCAAAAGTTAAGACTTGGGCACTGTTAAAAGCATTCCATTTCAAAAGGAAAACAGAGCATAAAAGTTCAGAAAATCTGCAGCCTGATGATGTAGTAGAAAAGAAAAACCCATTTTTTTATTAGTTTTTTTTTTTTTTTTTTTTTTGAGGAGGAATTTAAGCTGGCTGCAGAAATTTGAATAAGTAGCAAGGACCCTAACATTAACTCCCAAGATCATGGAGAAAATGTCTCCAAGCCACATCAGAGACCTTCACAGCAGCTCCTCTCATCACAGGCCCAGAGGTCTAGGAGGAAAAAGTGGTTTCCTGGGCCAGACTCAAGGTCCCTGTGCTATCTGCAGCCTAGGGACTTGGTGCCCTGTGTTCCAGCCATTCCAGCTGTGGCTGAAAGGGGGCAACATAGATCTCGGGTGTAGCTTCAGAGGGTGGAAGCCGCAAGCCTTGGAAGCTTCCACATGGTGTTGAGCCTGCAGCTGCACAGAAGTCAGGAATTGAGGTTTGGGAACCCCCACCTAGATTTCAGGGGATGTATGAAAATGCCTGGATGCCCAGGCAAAAGTTTGTTGCAGGGGCCGGGCCCTCATGGAGAACCTCTGCTAGGGCAGAGTGGAAGGGAAATACGGGGTTGGAGCCCCCACACAGGGTTCCTACTGGGGCACTGCCTGGTGGAGCTGCGAGAAGAGGGCCACTGTCCTCCAGACCCCAGAATAGGAGATCTACTCGCAGCTTGCAGCGTGCACCTGGAAAAGCTGCAGACAGTCAACACCCGCCTTTGAAAGCAGCCAGGAGAGAGGCTGTACCCTGCAAAATCACAGGGGCGGAGCTTCCCAAGACAATAGGAAACCACCTCTTGCATCAACCTGACCTGGGTGTGAGACCTGGAATCAAAGGAGATCATTCTGGAGCTTTAAATTTTGACTACTTCACTTGATTTTGGACTTGCATGGGCCCTGTAACACGTTTGTTTTGGCAATTCTCTCCCATTTGGAATGGCTGTATCTACCCAATACCTGTACTCCCATTGTCTCTAGGAAGTAACTAGCTTGCTTTAGATTTTACTGTTTCATAGGCAGAAGGGGCTTGCTTTGTTTCAAGTGAGACTTTGGAGTATGGACTTTTGGGTTAATGCTGAAATGAGTTAAAACTTTGGGGGACTGTTGGGAAGGCATGATTGATTTTTAAATGTGAAGACATGAGATTTGGAGGTGCCAAAGGCAGAATGATATGATTTGGTTGTGTCCCCACTCAAATCTCAACTTGAATTGTATCTCCCAGAATTCCCACATCTTGTGGGAGGGACCCAGGGGGAGAGGTAATTGAATCACGGGGGCTGGTTATTCCCATGCTATTCTTGTGATAGTGAATAAGTCTCATGAGATCTGTTAGGTTTATTGGGGGTTTTCACTAATGCTTCTTCCTCATTTTTCTTTTACTTCCACCATGTAAGAAGTGCCTTTCACCTCCTGCCATGATTCTGAGGCCTTCCCAACCAAGTGAAACTGTAAGTCCAATTAAACCTCTTTTTGTTCCCAATCTCTGGTATGTTTTATCAGCAGCATGAAAATGGACTAATACAGTTTAAAAATGTAACTATGTGAGGTGATGGATATATTAATTAGATTGTTACAATAATTTTATAATATCTACATATATCAGATTATGAGACTGACTACCTGCTGTGCTAAGGAAGCAGATATATACATACATCAAAATATCAAGCTGTATACCTTAAATAAATGCAATTTTTATTTTCAATCATATCTCAGTAGAGCTGGAAAAAAAGAAACAACTGTATAAACAAAAGAAATAGTGCAATATGCAGATTATGATAAATATGATTAAAATATGTAACAATAATAGAATACCATCTGGGAGGGAGAACATTGAAGTATGTTGTTTAAGATTCTAGACTAAATGGTAAGTGGTATACTATGACATTATAAAAGACTGTGATAACTTCAACATGCATAATATGAGCCACAAAGTAGTCCCTAAAATAACAAAATAAAGATTTATAACTGACGTCAGCAAAGACTCATAAATATAGTCATAAAAACAACAAATACAATGGAAAGCAGAAAAGTGGGAAAGGGGAGCAAATAGAGGATTTAATGAATAACAAACCAACAATAAGAAGATAGGCTTAAATCTAACTTTGCCAATGTTAAAAATAAATGTAAATGTTTAAACATCACAAAAGACAGAGATTGTCATTTTGGATAAAAGAATTATATATTACCTATAGTAAGCCCTTTAAATATAAAAAACAATTAAATAGAAAAAGAAATACCATGCTAACATGAATCAAGAGGAAGCGGAGATGGTTAAGTTAATATCAGATAAAGTAAATTTTAGAACAAAGAATATTCCAGCAATTATAAAAATCATTATATAATGTTAAGAAGGTCAACCCACCAATATGGCACAATGATCTTTAACATTAATGCATCTGATAATAAACTTTTAAAATAAAAGAATCAAAAATTGAAAGAATAGCAAGGAGAGTCAGAAAATCTCTAAGTCAGAGACTATTATCCCTCTCTTCAATTATTGATTGAACAAACAGTTAAGAAAAAATTGCAAGTAACACTGCAACAAAGCTATCCACCAATTTTACCTAATTGGCGTTTATGAAACACTCCAACCAAAATCAACAGACTACACATTCTTCATTTTTGTTTTGGTTTGTTTTGTTTTGGTTTGATTTTACTGTAAGCCTCTTTACTGAAGTGTGATTGAGATATAAAAAGCTATACATATTTAATGTATAAAACTTGAAGAGTTTGGGGATAAGTATAGAAGTATAGTGCTTATAGTTAACAATGCTTAACCAGGCACAGTGGCTCATGCCTATAATATCAGGGCTTTAAGAGGCCAAGGCAGGAGGATAGCTTGAGGCTAGGAGTTTGAAGCTATAGTGAGCTATGATCATACCACTGCACTTTGGCCTGGGTGATAAAAGGAGATCCAGTTTCTAAAATCAAAAAAAAAAAAAAAAAATACTGCATTGTACACTCAAAATTTTCTAAAAAGGTGAATCTTATTTTAAGAGTTCTCACAATAATAATTATAACAACAATAATAATGCAATGAGAGAAAATGGAGGTGGGATAGATGTGTTCATGACCTTCATGGTAGTGTTGGTTTCACTTGTGTAGACTACCTATTCTTAGCAAGTGCCATGGAATATTTGCCACAATACATGATGCTCTGGTATATAAAATAAGATTTCATGAATTCAAGGAATTTAAATCTGTAAAAGTATGTTTTCTAATCACAAATGAATTAAATTAGATATAAATGAGTGAATGTTTTCTGGACCATCCCCAACCATTTGAAAACTAAATAATGCATTACCATAAAAATTGTACAGCAAAAAAGAAATCAAATTCAAAATTAGAAAGTTTGTGAATTCTACAAAAACAAAAACCTATTCTGTATTAGTCCATTATTGCACTGCTATGAAGGAATACCCAAGACAGGATAATTTATAAAGAAAAAACTTTTGGCTCCCACTTCCACATGGCCAGGGAAGTCTCAGGAAGTTTACATTCATGGCAGAAGGCACCTCTTCACAGGGTAGCAAGAGAGAGAATGAGTGCTGGCAGGAGAAAAGCCAGATGCTTATAAAACCATCAGATCTCATGCGAACTCACCTACTATCACAAGAACAGCATGGGGAAAACCTTTCCCATGACTTAATTACCTTCCAAAAGGTCCCTCCTACTACATGTGGGGATTATGGAGATTACAATTCAAGATGACATTTAGTGGGGACACAGCCAAACCATATCATATTATATAAATCTTTGTGAGATGCCACCAAAGCAATGCACGTGGGGAAATATGTAACACTAAAGTCTTCAATTATTATTAGAAAAGAAGATAAGTCTCTAAACAATAATTTCAGCTTCCACCTTGGGAAATGAAAATATTAAGTAATAAATTAAACAGTAAGTAGCAGAAGAAAGGAAACAGCAAGATCAGATTGGAAGTCAATGACATACAAATTGGGAAAAAAGTACAGAAGAAAGATTTGAAAGGAACGAGAAAAACTATACTCAAACATGGCAAGCTCGTCTATGTAGAAAATCTATTTCAATATATTTTGTGAAGCAATTTGAATGAATATGTGAGTTCATATTTTCATAGACTTTTAGGACATAGGGCCTTCTAAAAATCAATTGTATTTCTATATACTAGCATCAAAAAACAATCAATTAAACAAAAACAACAATTTCTTACTTTATCACATAAAATGCATGAAATACCTAGGGATAAATCTGACCAAGATGTTCAAGACCTATGCACAATGAAATAAAATAATAATTGCTTAGATAAATTAAAGAAAATTTATATAATTTGGTGTATAGATCATACACATGGGTAGAAACATTCAATATTGCAATGATGCAAGTTCTCACAATTTGATCTATAGATTTACAGCAATACATATCAATATTCCAGCACGCTTTTTGGTTCAAACTGTAAAGCTGATTCTTAAAATCAGAAGAGATGTAAAGGTACCATAAGAGCCAAAATAACTTCGAAGAATAAAATTGGAGGAATAACACTACTTACTTTCAAGGCCTATTTTTACCGCCACAGTTTTCATATAATGTGGTATCGGTGTCAAGGTAGTGAAATAGATTAGTAGAATAGGAAATTTAGTCCAGATGTAAAACCAGGATATATGTACAAATTATTTCAACATATGTTTAAAGACAATTCAGTGGAGAAAAGAGCCTTCTCAACAAGTGATGCTAGAACAAGGGGATATACATAAGTGAAATTAAAAAAAAAAACTTTCATTGATACATTGAGCTACACACAATTAACTCAAATATAAATGTAAATGTAAAATATAAATAAAATGTAAACTCTAAAACTGTAGAACTTTGACTTTTAATGTTTTTGGTAATAACTTTGGATTAGGTGCAGATTTCTTAGAGATAACACCAACACATGATCCATAAAAGAAAGCAAAAATGATAAATGGAACTTCACATATTAAAACTCTGCTCTTCTAAAGACACAAAAAAGAAAAAAAATGGTGAACTGAAAAAAATACAAAACAAGTATCAGTAAATATTTGTATACAGAATATGTAACATTCAAAACCCAGTAATAATAAACAAAAAAATAAAATCTGGCAAATTATTTATTTATTTTTATTTTTACTATATTTATTTTATTGAGATGGGGTTGTACATTATCACCCACGCTGGATGCAGTCATGCAATCAGGACTCATTGCCGCCTGAAACTCCCAGCCTCAGGTGACCCTCCTGCCTCAGCCTCTCAAGTTGCTGGGACCACAGGCATGAGCCACCTTGCTTGGGGATATTTTTTTCTCTTTCTGTGTAAAGACTAGCTCTCTCTGTGTTTTCCAGGCTGGTCCTGAACTCCTGGGCTTAAACAATCATCCCACTTCAACCTCTCAAAGTGCTGGAGTTACAGGTATGAGCCACTGTGCCCAGCCTACAATATTTAATCAGATATTTCAGCCAAGAAGATATATGGATGACAAATTAGCACATAAGAGATGTTCAATATAATTGCTAGGGAAGTGTAAATTAAAACAAAAATGAGATGATACTATGCACCTATTAGAATGTTAAAAATAACAAGGACTGATATTAAAGAGTTAGAAAGGATGTGAATAAAAACAAAACTCTTATGTCTTGAGGTGTGCAAAATGACACAACAGTTATACACTATAGTTTGGCAGTTTCTTAGAAAGTTAAAAACATATGTACCAAATGATCCAACCAACTCATTCCTAGGATTTTAGCCCAAGATAAATGAAGGCATCTGTCCATACAAAGGCTTATACATACACAAATGTATATAGCAACTTTATTTACAATAGTGAAAACCTGGAAACAACCCAAGTGTTCTCTAACAGATGAATGAATAAAGGAATTGTGTGGTGTGTCCCTAAAACAGAATACTAGCCAATAATAACATGATATGATCTGCCGATTCCTGCAACAACATGGATAAAGCTCAGAATTATGCTGAAGGAAAGAAACCAGGCAGAAAAGAATAAATTTATCCTTTAAATTTCTTTTATGTAAAAATTGTTAAAATTCAAACTATTTTCTAGTGGAAGAAAGCAGATCAGTGATTTCCATTGGCTGGATGAGTGTGCAAGGAAGTAAAGAATTGAGGAACTAAGAAAAGGTAAAAGTTAAGTTTTGGAGCATGTACATAATCTGTATCTTGACTGTGAAGATGTTTTAATGGGTGTATATGTTTATTAAAAGTTATAAAATTGTATATTTTAAATTAGTGCAGCTTATTGTATATTAAACATATCTGAATTAAGCTGTTAGAAAAACAAAATACACCCAAATGCACATATATATAAAGATATATACACAATATAAATTTACATATATTTATATATAATGTATATTTTGTGTGAATATATGTATATATATCTTTATATATGTATGCATATATTGTGTTTATGTATACATCTATAAACAAAACATGCACACAAATGTGTATATTTGTGTATATTATATGTGCATGTATATACACATATATACATATATACACACATGTATAAAGATGTGTATATATAGACATATAGATACATACGTACAAACATTTGTCATGTAAAACAACATGAAAAATCCCTCCAATCCCATTTAGGATGTGGTTTTCTGGCAGAAAGCAGTGCATATGTGTGTTATGTGTAATATATCTTATGATAGGACTATTTTTAACATTCCATCCTTTAACCAATGTCCTTTTAAAACAGCTCTTTGAATTGGGTTGTAATTTATTATTAAATAAACCCTATAAAAGTTATTTTCCATTTTAGACTCCTTAAACTTACAGCTATTTTGCCAAAAGTTATAATTATATCAGTATTAATTCTGTTATAAAGAAGTCTTTTAATCTATTGTTCTCAAGGAGAATACTGATCTTTCCAGGTTCCACTATGTCCAGAAGAGTTTAGATGCCTTTCAGAATATTCCCTAAATTTACCTACTATAAGAACAATGAAAAAATCTAAGTATGGACACCTATTGTAAAAAGGACTTAAGGATTTTGAAACACAGAGTTAAGTAATTTCAAACATAGAAGATATGTAGAATAAGTAATGTGTATATAGCAAGGGAAAAAGTATAATGGTTTGAGCCTATTTGTTTCTTAAAATTTGAATTAGAAGGAACTTAAGATTTAGATTTATTCTGTAACTTTATATTATTAGTATGTATGCTTTTCTTTTTCCTTTGAAATGGAATGTTGCTCTGTTGCCCAGACTGGAGTGCAGTGACATGATCTCGGCTCACTGCAGCCTCCACCTCCCAGGTTCCAGCGATTCTCCTGCCTCAGCCTCCTGGGTAGTTGGGATTACAGTCACGTGCCACCAGGCCTGGCTAATTTTTGTATTTTTAGTAGAGACAGGCTTCACCATGTTGGCCAGGCTGATCTCGAACTCCTGACCTCAGGTGATCTGCCTCCTGAGCCTCCCAAAGTGTTAGGATTACAGGTGTGAGCCACCGCACCCGGCCTAGGGTGTTCTTTACAAAGTAGATGTTACAGGACTAGCCAAGGTCAGCTGACTTGATTAGTTGTGTTGGAAGAAAAATAAAAGTTGTTTTAAAAAAGAACAAATACAGTAAATGTCCTCATTTCAGGGGACCCTCATCATACTGCTAGATTAAAAAATAATGTTACCTTTCCTCCCTACTAGTTACTGATACTACCATGAGAAAGGCAGAAGTTGGTCTTGTAATCCATGTCAGTTCTCATTTTTTTAATAATCCTAGGCAAGGGCAGAATAGCAAAGCAATCTTCCTTAGAGTTAAGGAACTGACTCAAATCTGCTAAAAGAGTGCATTAGTCTTGCTCCAGCTAAATTCAATTAGAACCCCTGTGTGAAGTTCTAACTATTATAGAATTTTCTTCCCACTGAATTAACTTCTAGTAGATTGTTTCTACTAATGTAAAAATGTAAAAGTAGTCCATTGTAGTTTACTCAGAAAACTCAGTCTTATTATAATTAAAGCAATAGTTACTCAGTTTATACTACACAATTTCTAAATAGCAAATTTCTTACGCAGAAACTTTCTATGGAATTTTAGTCTAATGGATATTCTGTAAAATTTAAGGTCAAAACAAAACAGAAAACAAAGGACTTAGACATCCTGGTAATATAAAATTTCCAAAGTTCTTTCAATACAAATAAAGGTGTTAAGTAAAGTATACTGGAGACATTCTAATTTATTACATTCTGCTATTCTAAATTTTGTTGATAACTTTAGAAAAAACTAGCTTATACTAAATAGTAACTCACAAGCTTCTTAACTAAAATTCAATTAGCAATAATAATATCTAAATGCCAGAATTTACATATTTATCTGAAATATAAATGATTGGTTATTATTTTCATTTTTTGTTAATGAAATGCCCCTATGTACTTTTCCATCTTATCATATATTGAGTACTTATTGCTATTATTAAAAATTATCTGAGTTTTCTGCTCTTGCCTAGAATTATTAAAAAATAAGAACTGACATGGATTACAAGACCAACTTCTGTCTTTCTCATGATTGTGTCAGTATCTAGTAGGGAGGAAGGATAATTACTGAAGCAGTGATAGAAGGGACTGCCTATTTTCTGTGAGCCTCTGATGCTAAAAGTAGGTAACAATTATTATCTTGTCAGTTATATTTCCCTGTTGAAATAAACTTCCCAATAAAAAGGTCTATAGAAGTGTTTGAGCTCTGCTGTCATAAATAATATCACTGGAGTCAACTCTTTTCAATCAAAAAAGGACAGGTACCATCAATGACCTGTGTTTTGTTTTTGTACACTAGAACATTGCACTCTCTCAGTAACAATATCCAAGACAAACGCATCACACATACATTTATTCATATGTTCGTTCATTAACCTAAATGTATTGCCTACCAATATGTGTTCGGTATTACACTAGCAATACAAAATATAATATTGGTTCACAGTCAAATTGATAGAGACAGAGGTGTGTAAAAAGATAAGTACAATAAAATGCAGTAGGCACTACGATGATATTCTATATATGGCTCTTGGAGCACAGAAAATAAAATCATCAACTCAATCTTGAAGGTCAGTAAATGCTTTGTAGATGCATTTGTGAATAAATCTTAAAAATTTACACTGACTAGGGAAGCCACAGCAGGGGTTGAAGGTCAGTATTAGGATAGCATATCATCCTGGCAGGTATGTCCGGAGCCAAGATGCAAATAGAAGCAACTGTAGGTATGTCAAGAGTAGAGATGCAAACTGAAGCAAGTTGAAAGGTGAAGCTGGAGAGGTAAAGAAGAGCCAGAATGTAGGAGCATGGGAGCCATGGCAATAGGAAACGTACAATTAATTTGTAGTCAAATAAAAATCAACAACTACATATAAGTACATGAAACACTTCTCAAGTACATCAAGTACATCAAAGTTCCAACTATTATAACGTATTGTTAGTTCTGTCAGTTTATTGAAAAGTTCTTTCTGAATTTAAAACATTATCAACAAAACAATAAAGACAATGTTTCATGATGACAGAGAACATGGACTCTGAAACTAGATTACCTGGGTTCAAATCTAACTACAGAATTTATGCAACTAACCAGAGCGGTATATATATCTCTGTTTTCTCATCAGTAAAATGGGGATAAAAATAACATCTAACTCAGAGTCATTGTGCTCTATGAGTAAATGATTTTTATAGTTAAATAACATAGAAGTGTAAAAGCACTTCACCTAATATGTGTGTGTATATATATATACACATATATGCACTATACATGTGCTCAGTTGTACATCTAATAAACTATAGACAATATATCTGTAAGAGTGATCCTTTGTAAAACAAGCTTATACAGATAACAAAAGTTTTTTGCCTTGGTCCTTAAAAATATTCCATTATTGCAGGATAAAGTGCACAGTCATTAGTGTGGGAAAAAATTCTTAAAAATCTAAACTAGTTGTACTCTTGCAATCTCCTGCTCCAGTTGAACTTGTGAAAAAGTATCACAAGTAGAAAATGTATGTATCAACTATAACTGAATATTTTTCATCAAAGATAAGTATACTTGAATTATGAAGGGCACAACTCACTAACATTCAGAATTGAGAATCATTAAAATATGTGTACAGTTAATGTATATCCTTTCTAGAATTGCTGATGTTGGGGAACTGAATTGGGAGCAGAACAGAAATACAGAGAAACAAATTAAGTTGATGTTGATGGCCCAGCTGAGGTGAAAAAGGGCTCCTGTGAAGTGAGTTAATAATGTATCATTAAGCCAACATAAATAGGTATTCAAATGAATGCATGCCTTAGGGTTATACTTTAGAACTGTCATCTTGATGAATATATTGTATAAAATATACAATATCTAGTACTATGATGAGTAATTAATTTCCCATGAAGAGAGCCCAAGACGTACCCATCTCTGGGAGAACTGATAATAGAACAGATTTTCCTATGTGGTTTCATTTCATTCATACATTTCATTCATTTAAAATAATGTTTCATAAAATAATTTTATACTGTAGTTCATACTGTATTTTAGTTAAAAATGTAAAATATACCTTGAGTATATATGCTGCATATGTGATAGTAGGAAAATATGCTAAGGAAACCATTGTGCTGTGTTTTTTAGAATTTAATACAACAGTTTAAAACTTATATTATTCAAAGATCATTCATTAAACAGATATTCATTGAGTAGTTTATTTGTACTAAACTTTGTTCTAAGGTTTTGGGTATTGTAAAGAATGAGATTAATATGGTTATTGTTAAAAGGGATCACAGGTTCAAAGACCTCAAGTTGTGAGCAAACCTGGTACATTTGAGGGCCAAGAAGGAAGCAAAGTCTGGGAGGTAGAGCACAGAAGGAAATGAGATCAGAGGCTATCATGGGAGGCTTTGTAAGCCCTGTTTATGCATTGGAATTTTATCTTAAAAGCAATGGGGGAAATTTGAGCTAATATATTTACCCCATTCTTCTCCAAATTCCCAGTGATATGATTAAATAAATGTGAATAGAAGACCAAAATAAATCTTTAGTTGTAAAAAACTGGAAATAGTGAAACCAAAGTGTCTGACTAAGGAATTTGTTTCTTTGTCATAGAATGGATTACATTGACAGAATGAGCAAGTCTGACTAGCCCAGGTTACAACTTTGATCTAGATAGATAAGAGAACTCTCTGAAATATAGGAATTTTGCAAAATCCCCCTGGGCTCAAAAAAGAAGGAATTATAAACATGAGCAGGCCATGTAGCATTTGGTGATTTGAGGTTGAGAACAAACTAAGATCTCATAGACTGAACGAGGGTGCTTTACACAGAGTAGGAGCCATCTCTAGACACCTTCATTTATCAACGATGACCCTTGGCAGAGATTGAGTATTGAGTAAAATGAAGAGGAATAGGGGAAGAAGGAGTAGAGAAGGAGCAAAGGAGCAAAGTAAAGAATGCGCCATTGTGATAGGTTCCTAGTGGTCAGTACTGCTAGGCAGAGAGGTTGTTTTCACTGTGTGATCCAACTTTGTGCTATTAAGGAAATACAGAAGAAAGGATACTCAACTTAGGAATAAACCCTTGTTATTTATTTGTTTTATGCAGTAATTAAATATGCCCTTTCTAAATGGCAGCTCAAAGCTGACAATATTCCCATGAGCTTCCCAAACACTTGTCCACAGAGGAATGAATTCCTACCAACCTGCTCCCATCCCCAGTGCACGTGAAAAAAAATTGTTCTTTTAGATCTCAACTACTTGTCTCACCCTAGTAATGATTTGCCAGTCCTACCAATCCATCACACTTTAACCGATGAGTATTTTTGACCTTGAAGGATCCTTCATTTCACCTTTCTTCTTTTAGAAATCACCCTAAAGAAGGATCCACTCACTTCTGACATAGCATTAGATACTCACTTTTCTCTGCTTTAATCTTATGCCTAAAATCCTTATGTATTATAATGTATCAATCTCTTAATGAATGAGAAGTTGACAGAATGTGGCATCATTTCGGCAATTATGATTTCTTTTCCTGGAGGACATGGCAACACAGAAGTGAAGTCAGGAAAAGTCTTAAACTTCAAACAATCACCCTCAGGTATTCCTGTTTTCACCAGCAGAGGAATCATTTTACTCTTAATAAATGATTAATAGAAATACAGATGTGTCCTGCTTTAAGAAAGTCAGAGTATGTAAAATTCAATTGTTCAGAAGAGATGGTGAGTTTTATTATTCTATGATTCCTTTAGTAAGTAGCTCTAATGCTTTATAAATTATAGTTCAATTTACCAGTAAAATGAGTTTCTTTTTCAATTTTGAGAATACTTTCGTTGTCCAAAGAAGGGTATAGGATATATACTTTGTTTCTGTCTTTTACATAAAATCTTTCAAAAATAAAAATAAGAGGCACATACCACAAAACTGCTTTTTGTTCTTTTCTCTCTCTCTCTCTCTCTCTCCTTTTTTAGGAGATTATTGTATTTCCTTATAGGATATAATCCTACAGGACACACAGCAAAAGCCACCATAAACTTTATTGACTAGGGCTTCATTACATTCTGATCTCATACTATTTTTAGATAAGTTTAATTTTTACTCACCTCAGTGTTGTGACATGTAAATCACTAAAATTTAAATAACATTATCTTTAATTGAAGCTACAAGTTTTATCAAATCTTGTATCCCAGAAAATAAATATCATAGTCCACAGAATGATTACTCCATTAACTTTATTCACCCCTATTCTTAAACTACAAATATGGCTGTTTGGCATTAAAATTACAGAACAAGGATGATAACTATATTTAAAGGCATTTGTATTCATATAAATGATTGTGATTAAAAAACAATTATTATAAGAAAGAAGACATTTGTGAAAAGTTAAACAGTATGTAAATAAGTTCAATGCTTTCCCCAGCCAGATCTAGTGAATTCAGCAAGATTAATAAGTGCCAGTATGTCTGTCATCATAGACTCCTTTTGTGATTAGATTTTCCCTCAAATCTCATAATTTTAAATGTACTGTTTGTCAAATAGCCTGTGAATTACTATGGTTTATGGAACCTTATTACTACCATTGAGATTATAACAGTAGGTAAGACTTGGGAATTTTGTAAAGTAAGTTGCAAGAATGGATCTAAGTAATTTCTGGACTAGTAAGTTTTAACAAACTGACTTTCCATGGCAAGCTCTTCCTTTACATTGTTTACGGAGATACAACTAGAACTTAAATATATTATTTTATTATTAAATGTTGTAAAACATAAGGGTATTTACTTGAAAAATTTAAGTCTTTAGAAAAGTGAAGTTCTGAACTTCAAAGATGAAGATATCAGAATAGTGAATTATTACATCATTACCTAAGTGATTTCTGGTGATCTCGTCAGGAAACGCGATAAAAGACTCAAAGGCTGCATCTGTGAACCAGGAACCTATTACATCTGACTTATCAATGTAAAATGTTCAGTTGGTTCAGAACAGAACAGTGTATGAGGTTTATCAAGAAGAGTAAGACTCTTTGGTGTTAATGGGAAGGTTGCAGGGATTACAAGACACTGAATACCTCTATCTATTAATGCTGACTAGATAAAAGTTAATGAATTTTACTAGATTACCCTGCAGAAAGAGCTAATACTTAAAGGCCTTCTTTTATGTGGGGTGAGATACTTCCTGTTAAAAACAGAATTAAGATAGTAGGAATTTCTTGAGAATATCAAATATTTGTATTTTAACCAGAACCTTAAAAAATGGCATGCAGTAAGCACTATGTTGTATTTACATCCTGACTTTTAAACCTGTTCTTAGGGGTTTATTTTTAAATGCTTAACTTATCTCTATCTAAAATTGAGACCATCTTCTTTAACCATAGTCATTTCCTACTAATCCCTCATCTTAACAGAAAATTTTGTTTTACTTGACTTTGATCTATTTTTAAGATACAATAAGGGAGTGATTTCATAGAGATGCTGGCATTTTAAATGATTAAAGAAAGCCTCCAGTTTTCATTTTGTCAAACACACATGTAAAATTTCATTTGTATATTAATTTATTTGTTTGAATTTGGAAACTAATAATAAGCTTAGGACAAAAAATATTCCCTGCTCAATTGTGTGGTTAAAAATCAGGAGGGTGAGGGAATAAAAGACTACACATTGGGTGCAGTGTACACTGCTCGGGTGATGGGTGCAACGAAATCTCAGAAATCACCATCACCACTAAAGAACTTACCCGTGTAACCAAACACCACCTGTTCCCCAAAAAACTACTGGAAAAATAATTTAAAAAGTTACAGTTAGACAGTAAGATCAGAAACTTAGTATTTAAATCTCTTTACTATGCATGTCAGAAAGAGATGCTAGAAAAAAATGCAAACAGTGGATATTTGTATGGTTAAGGGGAAATTTTGCATAGAAAATGAGATCTCTTTGGTTGGATCTATGTGTGAAGGAAATAGTGATGAGATATTATTTTATGAGCCATATTATCCTTAAAAATATGTGATTTGAGCTCATCCCTTTTCTCTTTCTAACTTTTCTTCTTTATTCCTAATATTATAAAGGAAGATTAATGCCTAGAACATAGCTCTCTGATATAAATATAAAGTAAAAAATATAAACGATTTTAAATTTTCTGGTAGCCATATAAAAAAGGTTTAGAAAGCCACGTTAAAAAGATAAAAACATGTAAGCTTAATATAATAATATATTTTATCTCAAATAGTAAATGTGTAACATATAGAAAATGTGATTTTAATGTGTTATCACAAAATTGTTAGATATTTTATATTTTTCTTTGCCCAAGGAAAGTTTTGAAATCCAACATGTATTTGAAACTTATATTTCATTCTAGTTTGGACATTAAATAGTCAATCATTAAGGTGAAATTTAGTCTTATAAAAATAATACAGTTGCAT
The DNA here is from genome assembly GCF_000951035.1 of Colobus angolensis palliatus. Taxonomy (NCBI): domain Eukaryota; kingdom Metazoa; phylum Chordata; class Mammalia; order Primates; family Cercopithecidae; genus Colobus; species Colobus angolensis. Next base: position 7,238,386 of record NW_012111364.1, read on the forward strand.
TCAACAGAAATACATTTTTCCCGTCTATTAGTTTACTAGAACTGCCATAACAAAGTACCATAGATGGCTAGTTTAAATAACAGAAAGTTGTGTTTTCATAGAACGAGAGGCCAGACATCTAGGATCAAAGTATTGGAAAGCTGGTTTCATTTCAAGGTCTTTTTACTTGGATCTCCTCTTCTCTCTCTCTTTTTTTTTTTTTTTTTTTGAGACGGAGTCTTACTTTGTCGCCCAGCCTGGAGTGCAGTGGCTGGATTTCAGCTCACTGCAAGCTCCGCCTCCCTGGTTTACGCTATTCTCCTGCCTCAGCCTCCTGAGTAGCTGGGACTACAGGCGCCCGCCACCTTGCCCGGCTAGTTTTTACGTATTTTTAGTAGAGATGGGGTTTCACCGTGTTAGCCAGGATGGTCTTGATCTGACCTCGTGATCCGCCCGTCTCGGCCTCCCAAAGTGCTGGGATCTCCTCTTCTTATAAGGACACCAGTCATCTTGAATTAGAACCCACTCATATGACCTCATTTTACTGTATTATCTCCGTAAAGGCCTTGTCTCTAAATACAGTCACATTCTGAGGTACTGAGTGGTAGGAGTTCAAAATATAATTGTGTGGAATGCAATTCAGTCGTAACACATTGGTTATGTTTTTACAGTGTAATTCAAATTAAATTAAAATTAAAATTTAGTTCATCATACCAGATACATTTCAAGTGAATTTTACCTTTGCTAAGTATAAACATTCTACAGATAAATATATTTTTTTAAAGCACTGCCAAATTCTGAAAACACACACACAAATTTGTATCCTTTCCTCTCATCAGAGGCTATTTGTGCATATATCACAAAAAATATTTCATAAAGAGGTGATCCTCTGTGAAATTCATGCTGGCTCAAATTGGTGTTCAAGTAAGAATCACTGTTTTTGAAGAGTAAATGACTGCTTTTGTGAGCTGAATGTTTTCTTTCATAACTCTGCTATTTTTTTTTTACTTTATTTTATTTTTTTTTAATATACTTTAAGTTCTAGGGTACATGTGCATAACGTGCAGGTTTGTTACATATGTATACTTGTGCAATGTTGGTGTGCTGCACCCATCA